>NW_027366731.1:0-66972 GCF_046119375.1 Phyllobates terribilis | reverse complement strand
TTCTGAAATTTTTTGCTTTTTCCTGCTAATCCTAGCATGATAAAGAAGATTCAAAGAGAGTGAGATGCCAGCTCCTTTCATTCAGTCAGTAGCTTCAAACATTTCTGGTATATGAAAAACATGTTTTTCAATGGCAAAAATCAATGAATATTGTAAATGCACAAACAGTAATATCTCCACATTGCACAGTGCAATTCTGAAATTTTTAGCTTTTTCCTGTTAATCCTAGCATGATAAAGAAGATTCAAAGAGAGTGAGATGCCAGCTCCTTTCATTCAGTCAGTAGCTTCAAACATTTCTGGTATATGAAAAACATGTTTTTCAATGGCAAAAATCAATGAATATTGTAAATGCACAAACAGTAATATCTCCACATTGCAAGGTGCAATTCTGAAATTTTTTGCTTTTTCCTGTTAATCCTAGCATGATAAAGAAGATTCAAAGAGAGTGAGATGCCAGCTCCTTTCATTCAGTCAGTAGCTTCAAACATTTCTGGTATATGAAAAACATGTTTTTCAATGGCAAAAATCAATGAATATTGTAAATGCACAAACAGTAATATCTCCACATTGCAAGGTGCAATTCTGAAATTTTTTGCTTTTTCCTGCTAATCCTAGCATGATAAAGAAGATTCAAAGAGAGTGAGATGCCAGCTGTTTCATTCAGTCAGTAGCTTCAAACATTTCTGGTATATGAAAAACGTTTTTCAATGGCAAAAATCAATGAATATTGTAAATGCACAAACAGTAATATCTCCACATTGCAAGGTGCAATTCTGAAATTTTTTGCTTTTTCCTGTTAATCCTAGCATGATAAAGAAGATTCAAAGAGAGTGAGATGCCAGCTCCTTTCATTCAGTCAGTAGCTTCAAACATTTCTGGTATATGAAAAACATGTTTTTCAATGGCAAAAATCAATGAATATTGTAAATGCACAAACAGTAATATCTCCGCATTGCAAGGTGCAATTCTGAAATTTTTTGCTTTTTCCTGCTAATCCTAGCATGATAAAGAAGATTCAAAGAGAGTGAGATGCCAGCTCCTTTCATTCAGTCAGTAGCTTCAAACATTTCTGGTATATGAAAAACATGTTTTTCAATGGCAAAAATCAATGAATATTGTAAATGCACAAACAGTAATATCTCCACATTGCACGGTGCAATTCTGAAATTTTTAGCTTTTTCCTGTTAATCCTAGCATGATAAAGAAGATTCAAAGAGAGTGAGATGCCAGCTCCTTTCATTCAGTCAGTAGCTTCAAACATTTCTGGTATATGAAAAACATGTTTTTCAATGGCAAAAATCAATGAATATTGTAAATGCACAAACAGTAATATCTCCACATTGCACGGTGCAATTCTGAAATTTTTTGCTTTTTCCTGTTAATCCTAGCATGATAAAGAAGATTCAAAGAGAGTGAGATGCCAGCTCCTTTCATTCAGTCAGTAGCTTCAAACATTTCTGGTATATGAAAAACATGTTTTTCAATGGCAAAAATCAATGAATATTGTAAATGCACAAACAGTAATATCTCCACATTGCAAGGTGCAATTCTGAAATTTTTAGCTTTTTCCTGTTAATCCTAGCATGATAAAGAAGATTCAAAGAGAGTGAGATGCCAGCTCCTTTCATTCAGTCAGTAGCTTCAAACATTTCTGGTATATGAAAAACATGTTTTTCAATGGCAAAAATCAATGAATATTGTAAATGCACAAACAGTAATATCTCCACATTGCAAGGTGCAATTCTGAAATTTTTTGCTTTTTCCTGCTAATCCTAGCATGATAAAGAAGATTCAAAGAGAGTGAGATGCCAGCTCCTTTCATTCAGTCAGTAGCTTCAAACATTTCTGGTATATGAAAAACATGTTTTTCAATGGCAAAAATCAATGAATATTGTAAATGCACAAACAGTAATATCTCCACATTGCACAGTGCAATTCTGAAATTTTTAGCTTTTTCCTGTTAATCCTAGCATGATAAAGAAGATTCAAAGAGAGTGAGATGCCAGCTCCTTTCATTCAGTCAGTAGCTTCAAACATTTCTGGTATATGAAAAACATGTTTTTCAATGGCAAAAATCAATGAATATTGTAAATGCACAAACAGTAATATCTCCACATTGCAAGGTGCAATTCTGAAATTTTTTGCTTTTTCCTGTTAATCCTAGCATGATAAAGAAGATTCAAAGAGAGTGAGATGCCAGCTCCTTTCATTCAGTCAGTAGCTTCAAACATTTCTGGTATATGAAAAACATGTTTTTCAATGGCAAAAATCAATGAATATTGTAAATGCACAAACAGTAATATCTCCACATTGCAAGGTGCAATTCTGAAATTTTTTGCTTTTTCCTGCTAATCCTAGCATGATAAAGAAGATTCAAAGAGAGTGAGATGCCAGCTCTTTCATTCAGTCAGTAGCTTCAAACATTTCTGGTATATGAAAAACGTTTTTCAATGGCAAAAATCAATGAATATTGTAAATGCACAAACAGTAATATCTCCACATTGCAAGGTGCAATTCTGAAATTTTTTGCTTTTTCCTGTTAATCCTAGCATGATAAAGAAGATTCAAAGAGAGTGAGATGCCAGCTCCTTTCATTCAGTCAGTAGCTTCAAACATTTCTGGTATATGAAAAACATGTTTTTCAATGGCAAAAATCAATGAATATTGTAAATGCACAAACAGTAATATCTCCGCATTGCAAGGTGCAATTCTGAAATTTTTTGCTTTTTCCTGCTAATCCTAGCATGATAAAGAAGATTCAAAGAGAGTGAGATGCCAGCTCCTTTCATTCAGTCAGTAGCTTCAAACATTTCTGGTATATGAAAAACATGTTTTTCAATGGCAAAAATCAATGAATATTGTAAATGCACAAACAGTAATATCTCCACATTGCACGGTGCAATTCTGAAATTTTTAGCTTTTTCCTGTTAATCCTAGCATGATAAAGAAGATTCAAAGAGAGTGAGATCATCAACGACGATCAGATTGGCTTCGTTGGTGGGAGGCAAGCAACTGATGGCTCTAGAAGACTTCTGAATATTATTAAGGTGATAAATACGGCGAAACTCCCAACTTCATTGCTTGCTTTAGACGCTGAAAAAGCTTTCGACAGGTTAAATTGGCTATACCTTAAACTCACCCTTATTAAATTCGGTTTTTATAACAAATTTCTCTCTTCAATTATGGCCCTCTATTCTAACCCCCAAGCAAAAATTTATGTTAACAATTATCTCTCAAATCCAATCCCTATCACAAATGGTACTAGACAGGGTTGCCCACTTTCCCCCCTTCTCTTTGTCCTGGCTATGGAGCCTTTGGCACAGAGGATTAGAGAAAACACTGACATTAGGGGGATTTCTACCCCATCTCGAGAATTTAAAATTGGCCTCTTTGCAGATGATGTTATGCTTTCCTTACTGGACCCAGTAAATTCGGTTGCGGAAGTTTCGAAGGTTCTAGAACTATTCTCTCAGATTTCTTATTTTAAGATCAATAATGAGAAGTCTAAACTTTTAAACATTAATCTGGACCGTCAGACGAGAGAGGTTTTACACTCGAGATTTTCCTTCGGTTTGGCTAAACGCAATCTGACTTATTTGGGGATCAGTATTGGTAAAACTATTAACTCAACAATTTCTGACAACCTGGTTCTGATTGAGGATATCGTCCGTGGAGATTTGATGGAATTTTTGAAAAGAGATTTGTCATGGTGGGGTAGAGTCCTCTCTATTAAGATGTTTGTTCTACCCAAAATCTTGTATTTTTTCCGCAACTTACCTCTAACTATTTCTCACATCTTTATTCAAAAAATTCAAAATCAGATTAATTCCTATGTCTGGGATAATAAACGTGCGAGGATATCTGCAGATATATTGTACAAGAATAAGTGCAACGGAGGTCTGAGCCACCCTAATATTTCCGCTTACTATTTGGCAAACCTCATCAAACAGAGCAGTAATTGGTTTAATTCTGACAGTCCCCCAGCTTGGATGACTCTGGAGACCTTCTTAAATAATGGTTCTTCTCCCCGTGAATTGTTACTTAGGCATCTCTTTAAACAGTGCACTCATGATTCTTCCCATCCTATTTTCCAGGCGATTATTGACGCCTGGAAAAAAATCGCCAAAAGAAAGAAAAAGAGTCCCCTAAGAGATTCTGATATGGATAAGTTCTCTTTTGTCAAAAATTTTCCAATTGGTTTTGTTGCTGATCTGTATAACTCTTCCATTCCAGATCAGTGGGACAATAAAGGGTTAAGGAAAATTGGAGACTTCTATGAAGCTTCTGCCTTTATTCCTTTCCAAACTCTTAAAAAAAGATTCAACTTACCTTCCTCTGATTTCTTTTTATACTCTCATTTAAAGAGCATTATTCTGGAATTTATTTCTGGTAAACTTATTGTTTCTGAAACCTCGGTGAACCTGTTAAGCAACCCATCCCACAAAATTTTTTGGAGCCTGAGACACATATATAACAGCTTCAATAATGATCTTTCCTTCCAAAAACACCTCTACATGATACGCTGGGAAAAAGATCTAAAACTCAATTTCCAATCCGATCAATGGGAGAGTGCTGTTCTTTTTTCTCAAGCCTCTAATATATCTATGCCCTTACAAGAGGCTTACTTCAAAATTCTAACCAGATGGTATTACACTCCAATCAGGCTTCACCATATAAAGCCCAGCAACTCTCCCCTTTGTTGGAGGGAGTGCGGCCTTAGGGGAGATCTTTTACATCTCTTTTGGAGCTGCCCTAAAATCCGGAATCTATGGGCTCAGATCTCTTCTTTGGTAGATGACCTTTTAGGCAGACCTGTAGTATTGACCCCTCAAATGGCTTTACTATCCTTAGATCTCGAACCATATAAGTCGTTTGAAAGATCTTTTGTGATTCACTTATTTTCAGTGTGTAAGAACGCATTGGCTTTTTATTGGAGAAAGTCACATGTCCCCACTTTGGAGGACTTAGTTGATAAGATGAATCTCCATAGAATATTTGAACTCAGATTTGCCCTTATCAACAATAATTTACTTAAATTTTCTAGGAAGTGGGATATTTGGCTCACTAAATTCCCTCAACCCTCTCATAACGCTGGAACATCTTAATGTGTGTCGTGTTTAGCTCATTAATATGTTTAATTTTTGTTAATGATAGTAATGTGTGTTTAAAGTGTTCAAATTTCTGTATTATCGTATATACTATTTGACGAACAAATTTCTCCCATCTTTCCTGATTATCCATTCCCGTTTGTTCCCTTTCCCTTTCCCTTCCCTCAGAATTTTTCCCTTATTATGAATATTCTTTTGTCACTACTTTTATGCTACGTGTGTTATTCCCCTGTTAAATTGTTTATTAAAAATAAAAAAATATGGTAAAACAAAGAGAGTGAGATGCCAGCTCCTTTCATTCAGTCAGTAGCTTCAAACATTTCTGGTATATGAAAAACATGTTTTTCAATGGCAAAAATCAATGAATATTGTAAATGCACAAACAGTAATATCTCCACATTGCAAGGTGCAATTCTGAAATTTTTTGCTTTTTCCTGCTAATCCTAGCATGATAAAGAAGATTCAAAGAGAGTGAGATGCCAGCTCCTTTCATTCAGTCAGTAGCTTCAAACATTTCTGGTATATGAAAAACATGTTTTTCAATGGCAAAAATCAATGAATATTGTAAATGCACAAACAGTAATATCTCCACATTGCACGGTGCAATTCTGAAATTTTTAGCTTTTTCCTGTTAATCCTAGCATGATAAAGAAGATTCAAAGAGAGTGAGATGCCAGCTCCTTTCATTCAGTCAGTAGCTTCAAACATTTCTGGTATATGAAAAACATGTTTTTCAATGGCAAAAATCAATGAATATTGTAAATGCACAAACAGTAATATCTCCACATTGCAAGGTGCAATTCTGAAATTTTTTGCTTTTTCCTGTTAATCCTAGCATGATAAAGAAGATTCAAAGAGAGTGAGATGCCAGCTCCTTTCATTCAGTCAGTAGCTTCAAACATTTCTGGTATATGAAAAACGTTTTTCAATGGCAAAAATCAATGAATATTGTAAATGCACAAACAGTAATATCTCCACATTGCAAGGTGCAATTCTGAAATTTTTTGCTTTTTCCTGTTAATCCTAGCATGATAAAGAAGATTCAAAGAGAGTGAGATGCCAGCTCCTTTCATTCAGTCAGTAGCTTCAAACATTTCTGGTATATGAAAAACATGTTTTTCAATGGCAAAAATCAATGAATATTGTAAATGCACAAACAGTAATATCTCCGCATTGCAAGGTGCAATTCTGAAATTTTTTGCTTTTTCCTGCTAATCCTAGCATGATAAAGAAGATTCAAAGAGAGTGAGATGCCAGCTCCTTTCATTCAGTCAGTAGCTTCAAACATTTCTGGTATATGAAAAACATGTTTTTCAATGGCAAAAATCAATGAATATTGTAAATGCACAAACAGTAATATCTCCACATTGCACGGTGCAATTCTGAAATTTTTAGCTTTTTCCTGTTAATCCTAGCATGATAAAGAAGATTCAAAGAGAGTGAGATCATCAACGACGATCAGATTGGCTTCGTTGGTGGGAGGCAAGCAACTGATGGCTCTAGAAGACTTCTGAATATTATTAAGGTGATAAATACGGCGAAACTCCCAACTTCATTGCTTGCTTTAGACGCTGAAAAAGCTTTCGACAGGTTAAATTGGCTATACCTTAAACTCACCCTTATTAAATTCGGTTTTGATAACAAATTTCTCTCTTCAATTATGGCCCTCTATTCTAACCCCCAAGCAAAAATTTATGTTAACAATTATCTCTCAAATCCAATCCCTATCACAAATGGTACTAGACAGGGTTGCCCACTTTCCCCCCTTCTCTTTGTCCTGGCTATGGAGCCTTTGGCACAGAGGATTAGAGAAAACACTGACATTAGGGGGATTTCTACCCCATCTCGAGAATTTAAAATTGGCCTCTTTGCAGATGATGTTATGCTTTCCTTACTGGACCCAGTAAATTCGGTTGCGGAAGTTTCGAAGGTTCTAGAACTATTCTCTCAGATTTCTTATTTTAAGATCAATAATGAGAAGTCTAAACTTTTAAACATTAATCTGGACCGTCAGACGAGAGAGGTTTTACACTCGAGATTTTCCTTCGGTTTGGCTAAACGCAATCTGACTTATTTGGGGATCAGTATTGGTAAAACTATTAACTCAACAATTTCTGACAACCTGGTTCTGATTGAGGATATCGTCCGTGGAGATTTGATGGAATTTTTGAAAAGAGATTTGTCATGGTGGGGTAGAGTCCTCTCTATTAAGATGTTTGTTCTACCCAAAATCTTGTATTTTTTCCGCAACTTACCTCTAACTATTTCTCACATCTTTATTCAAAAAATTCAAAATCAGATTAATTCCTATGTCTGGGATAATAAACGTGCGAGGATATCTGCAGATATATTGTACAAGAATAAGTGCAATGGAGGTCTGAGCCACCCTAATATTTCCGCTTACTATTTGGCAAACCTCATCAAACAGAGCAGTAATTGGTTTAATTCTGACAGTCCCCCAGCTTGGATGACTCTGGAGACCTTCTTAAATAATGGTTCTTCTCCCCGTGAATTGTTACTTAGGCATCTCTTTAAACAGTGCACTCATGATTCTTCCCATCCTATTTTCCAGGCGATTATTGACGCCTGGAAAAAAATCGCCAAAAGAAAGAAAAAGAGTCCCCTAAGAGATTCTGATATGGATAAGTTCTCTTTTGTCAAAAATTTTCCAATTGGTTTTGTTGCTGATCTGTATAACTCTTCCATTCCAGATCAGTGGGACAATAAAGGGTTAAGGAAAATTGGAGACTTCTATGAAGCTTCTGCCTTTATTCCTTTCCAAACTCTTAAAAAAAGATTCAACTTACCTTCCTCTGATTTCTTTTTATACTCTCATTTAAAGAGCATTATTCTGGAATTTATTTCTGGTAAACTTATTGTTTCTGAAACCTCGGTGAACCTGTTAAGCAACCCATCCCACAAAATTTTTTGGAGCCTGAGACACATATATAACAGCTTCAATAATGATCTTTCCTTCCAAAAACACCTCTACATGATACGCTGGGAAAAAGATCTAAAACTCAATTTCCAATCCGATCAATGGGAGAGTGCTGTTCTTTTTTCTCAAGCCTCTAATATATCTATGCCCTTACAAGAGGCTTACTTCAAAATTCTAACCAGATGGTATTACACTCCAATCAGGCTTCACCATATAAAGCCCAGCAACTCTCCCCTTTGTTGGAGGGAGTGCGGCCTTAGGGGAGATCTTTTACATCTCTTTTGGAGCTGCCCTAAAATCCGGAATCTATGGGCTCAGATCTCTTCTTTGGTAGATGACCTTTTAGGCAGACCTGTAGTATTGACCCCTCAAATGGCTTTACTATCCTTAGATCTCGAACCATATAAGTCGTTTGAAAGATCTTTGGTGATTCACTTATTTTCAGTGTGTAAGAACGCATTGGCTTTTTATTGGAGAAAGTCACATGTCCCCACTTTGGAGGACTTAGTTGATAAGATGAATCTCCATAGAATATTTGAACTCAGATTTGCCCTTATCAACAATAATTTACTTAAATTTTCTAGGAAGTGGGATATTTGGCTCACTAAATTCCCTCAACCCTCTCATAACGCTGGAACATCTTAATGTGTGTCGTGTTTAGCTCATTAATATGTTTAATTTTTGTTAATGATAGTAATGTGTGTTTAAAGTGTTCAAATTTCTGTATTATCGTATATACTATTTGACGAACAAATTTCTCCCATCTTTCCTGATTATCCATTCCCGTTTGTTCCCTTTCCCTTTCCCTTCCCTCAGAATTTTTCCCTTATTATGAATATTCTTTTGTCACTACTTTTATGCTACGTGTGTTATTCCCCTGTTAAATTGTTTATTAAAAATAAAAAAATATGGTAAAACAAAGAGAGTGAGATGCCAGCTCCTTTCATTCAGTCAGTAGCTTCAAACATTTCTGGTATATGAAAAACATGTTTTTCAATGGCAAAAATCAATGAATATTGTAAATGCACAAACAGTAATATCTCCACATTGCAAGGTGCAATTCTGAAATTTTTTGCTTTTTCCTGCTAATCCTAGCATGATAAAGAAGATTCAAAGAGAGTGAGATGCCAGCTCCTTTCATTCAGTCAGTAGCTTCAAACATTTCTGGTATATGAAAAACATGTTTTTCAATGGCAAAAATCAATGAATATTGTAAATGCACAAACAGTAATATCTCCACATTGCACGGTGCAATTCTGAAATTTTTAGCTTTTTCCTGTTAATCCTAGCATGATAAAGAAGATTCAAAGAGAGTGAGATGCCAGCTCCTTTCATTCAGTCAGTAGCTTCAAACATTTCTGGTATATGAAAAACATGTTTTTCAATGGCAAAAATCAATGAATATTGTAAATGCACAAACAGTAATATCTCCACATTGCAAGGTGCAATTCTGAATTTTTTTGCTTTTTCCTGTTAATCCTAGCATGATAAAGAAGATTCAAAGAGAGTGAGATGCCAGCTCCTTTCATTCAGTCAGTAGCTTCAAACATTTCTGGTATATGAAAAACATGTTTTTCAATGGCAAAAATCAATGAATATTGTAAATGCACAAACAGTAATATCTCCACATTGCACGGTGCAATTCTGAAATTTTTAGCTTTTTCCTGTTAATCCTAGCATGATAAAGAAGATTCAAAGAGAGTGAGATGCCAGCTCCTTTCATTCAGTCAGTAGCTTCAAACATTTCTGGTATATGAAAAACATGTTTTTCAATGGCAAAAATCAATGAATATTGTAAATGCACAAACAGTAATATCTCCACATTGCAAGGTGCAATTCTGAAATTTTTTGCTTTTTCCTGCTAATCCTAGCATGATAAAGAAGATTCAAAGAGAGTGAGATGCCAGCTCCTTTCATTCAGTCAGTAGCTTCAAACATTTCTGGTATATGAAAAACATGTTTTTCAATGGCAAAAATCAATGAATATTGTAAATGCACAAACAGTAATATCTCCACATTGCAAGGTGCAATTCTGAAATTTTTTGCTTTTTCCTGCTAATCCTAGCATGATAAAGAAGATTCAAAGAGAGTGAGATGCCAGCTCCTTTCATTCAGTCAGTAGCTTCAAACATTTCTGGTATATGAAAAACATGTTTTTCAATGGCAAAAATCAATGAATATTGTAAATGCACAAACAGTAATATCTCCACATTGCACGGTGCAATTCTGAAATTTTTAGCTTTTTCCTGTTAATCCTAGCATGATAAAGAAGATTCAAAGAGAGTGAGATGCCAGCTCCTTTCATTCAGTCAGTAGCTTCAAACATTTCTGGTATATGAAAAACATGTTTTTCAATGGCAAAAATCAATGAATATTGTAAATGCACAAACAGTAATATCTCCACATTGCAAGGTGCAATTCTGAAATTTTTTGCTTTTTCCTGCTAATCCTAGCATGAGAAAGAAGATTCAAAGAGAGTGAGATGCCAGCTCCTTTCATTCAGTCAGTAGCTTCAAACATTTCTGGTATATGAAAAACATGTTTTTCAATGGCAAAAATCAATGAATATTGTAAATGCACAAACAGTAATATCTCCACATTGCAAGGTGCAATTCTGATATTTTTTGCTTTTTCCTGTTAATCCTAGCATGATAAAGAAGATTCAAAGAGAGTGAGATGCCAGCTCCTTTCATTCAGTCAGTAGCTTCAAACATTTCTGGTATATGAAAAACATGTTTTTCAATGGCAAAAATCAATGAATATTGTAAATGCACAAACAGTAATATCTCCACATTGCAAGGTGCAATTCTGAAATTTTTTGCTTTTTCCTGCTAACCCTAGCATGATAAAGAAGATTCAAAGAGAGTGAGATGCCAGCTCCTTTCATTCAGTCAGTAGCTTCAAACATTTCTGGTATATGAAAAACATGTTTTTCAATGGCAAAAATCAATGAATATTGTAAATGCACAAACAGTAATATCTCCACATTGCACGGTGCAATTCTGAAATTTTTAGCTTTTTCCTGTTAATCCTAGCATGATAAAGAAGATTCAAAGAGAGTGAGATGCCAGCTCCTTTCATTCGGTCAGTAGCTTCAAACATTTCTGGTATATGAAAAACGTTTTTCAATGGCAAAAATCAATGAATATTGTAAATGCACAAACAGTAATATCTCCACATTGCAAGGTGCAATTCTGAAATTTTTTGCTTTTTCCTGCTAATCCTAGCATGATATAGAAGATTCAAAGAGAGTGAGATGCCAGCTCCTTTCATTCAGTCAGTAGCTTCAAACATTTCTGGTATATGAAAAACATGTTTTTCAATGGCAAAAATCAATGAATATTGTAAATGCACAAACAGTAATATCTCCACATTGCACGGTGCAATTCTGAAATTTTTAGCTTTTTCCTGTTAATCCTAGCATGATAAAGAAGATTCAAAGAGAGTGAGATGCCAGCTCCTTTCATTGTCAGTAGCTTCAAACATTTCTGGTATATGAAAAACATGTTTTTTAATGGCAAAAATCAATGAATATTGTAAATGCACAAACAGTAATATCTCCACATTGCAAGGTGCAATTCTGAAATTTTTTGCTTTTTCCTGTTAATCCTAGCATGATAAAGAAGATTCAAAGAGAGTGAGATGCCAGCTCCTTTCATTCAGTCAGTAGCTTCAAACATTTCTGGTATATGAAAAACATGTTTTTCAATGGCAAAAATCAATGAATATTGTAAATGCACAAACAGTAATATCTCCACATTGCAAGGTGCAATTCTGAAATTTTTTGCTTTTTCCTGCTAATCCTAGCATGATAAAGAAGATTCAAAGAGAGTGAGATGCCAGCTCCTTTCATTCAGTCAGTAGCTTCAAACATTTCTGGTATATGAAAAACATGTTTTTCAATGGCAAAAATCAATGAATATTGTAAATGCACAAACAGTAATATCTCCACATTGCACGGTGCAATTCTGAAATTTTTAGCTTTTTCCTGTTAATCCTAGCATGATAAAGAAGATTCAAAGAGAGTGAGATGCCAGCTCCTTTCATTCAGTCAGTAGCTTCAAACATTTCTGGTATATGAAAAACATGTTTTTCAATGGCAAAAATCAATGAATATTGTAAATGCACAAACAGTAATATCTCCACATTGCAAGGTGCAATTCTGAAATTTTTTGCTTTTTCCTGCTAATCCTAGCATGATAAAGAAGATTCAAAGAGAGTGAGATGCCAGCTCCTTTCATTCAGTCAGTAGCTTCAAACATTTCTGGTATATGAAAAACATGTTTTTCAATGGCAAAAATCAATGAATATTGTAAATGCACAAACAGTAATATCTCCACATTGCACGGTGCAATTCTGAAATTTTTAGCTTTTTCCTGTTAATCCTAGCATGATAAAGATTCAAAGAGAGTGAGATGCCAGCTCCTTTCATTCAGTCAGTAGCTTCAAACATTTCTGGTATATGAAAAACATGTTTTTCAATGGCAAAAATCAATGAATATTGTAAATGCACAAACAGTAATATCTCCACATTGCAAGGTGCAATTCTGAAATTTTTTGCTTTTTCCTGTTAATCCTAGCATGATAAAGAAGATTCAAAGAGAGTGAGATGCCAGCTCCTTTCATTCAGTCAGTAGCTTCAAACATTTCTGGTATATGAAAAACATGTTTTTCAATGGCAAAAATCAATGAATATTGTAAATGCACAAACAGTAATATCTCCACATTGCAAGGTGCAATTCTGAAATTTTTTGCTTTTTCCTGCTAATCCTAGCATGATAAAGAAGATTCAAAGAGAGTGAGATGCCAGCTCCTTTCATTCAGTCAGTAGCTTCAAACATTTCTGGTATATGAAAAACATGTTTTTCAATGGCAAAAATCAATGAATATTGTAAATGCACAAACAGTAATATCTCCACATTGCACGGTGCAATTCTGAAATTTTTAGCTTTTTCCTGTTAATCCTAGCATGATAAAGAAGATTCAAAGAGAGTGAGATGCCAGCTCCTTTCATTCAGTCAGTAGCTTCAAACATTTCTGGTATATGAAAAACATGTTTTTCAAAGGCAAAAATCAATGAATATTGTAAATGCACAAACAGTAATATCTCCACATTGCAAGGTGCAATTCTGAAATTTTTTGCTTTTTCCTGTTAATCCTAGCATGATAAAGAAGATTCAAAGAGAGTGAGATGCCAGCTCCTTTCATTCAGTCAGTAGCTTCAAACATTTCTGGTATATGAAAAACATGTTTTTCAATGGCAAAAATCAATGAATATTGTAAATGCACAAACAGTAATATCTCCACATTGCAAGGTGCAATTCTGAAATTTTTTGCTTTTTCCTGCTAATCCTAGCATGATAAAGAAGATTCAAAGAGAGTGAGATGCCAGCTCCTTTCATTCAGTCAGTAGCTTCAAACATTTCTGGTATATGAAAAACATGTTTTTCAATGGCAAAAATCAATGAATATTGTAAATGCACAAACAGTAATATCTCCACATTGCAAGGTGCAATTCTGAAATTTTTTGCTTTTTCCTGCTAATCCTAGCATGATAAAGAAAATTCAAAGAGAGTGAGATGCCAGCTCCTTTCATTCAGTCAGTAGCTTCAAACATTTCTGGTATATGAAAAACATGTTTTTCAATGGCAAAAATCAATGAATATTGTAAATGCACAAACAGTAATATCTCCACATTGCACGGTGCAATTCTGAAATTTTTAGCTTTTTCCTGTTAATCCTAGCATGATAAAGAAGATTCAAAGAGAGTGAGATGCCAGCTCCTTTCATTCAGTCAGTAGCTTCAAACATTTCTGGTATATGAAAAACATGTTTTTCAATGGCAAAAATCAATGAATATTGTAAATGCACAAACAGTAATATCTCCACATTGCAAGGTGCAATTCTGAAATTTTTTGCTTTTTCCTGTTAATCCTAGCATGATAAAGAAGATTCAAAGAGAGTGAGATGCCAGCTCCTTTCATTCAGTCAGTAGCTTCAAACATTTCTGGTATATGAAAAACATGTTTTTCAATGGCAAAAATCAATGAATATTGTAAATGCACAAACAGTAATATCTCCACATTGCAAGGTGCAATTCTGAAATTTTTAGCTTTTTCCTGTTAATCCTAGCATGATAAAGAAGATTCAAAGAGAGTGAGATGCCAGCTCCTTTCATTCAGTCAGTAGCTTCAAACATTTCTGGTATATGAAAAACATGTTTTTCAATGGCAAAAATCAATGAATATTGTAAATGCACAAACAGTAATATCTCCACATTGCAAGGTGCAATTCTGAAATTTTTTGCTTTTTCCTGCTAATCCTAGCATGATAAAGAAGATTCAAAGAGAGTGAGATGCCAGCTCCTTTCATTCAGTCAGTAGCTTCAAACATTTCTGGTATATGAAAAACATGTTTTTCAATCCCAAAAATCAATGAATATTGTAAATGCACAAACAGTAATATCTCCACATTGCACAGTGCAATTCTGAAATTTTTAGCTTTTTCCTGTTAATCCTAGCATGATAAAGAAGATTCAAAGAGAGTGAGATGCCAGCTCCTTTCATTCAGTCAGTAGCTTCAAACATTTCTGGTATATGAAAAACATGTTTTTCAATGGCAAAAATCAATGAATATTGTAAATGCACAAACAGTAATATCTCCACATTGCAAGGTGCAATTCTGAAATTTTTTGCTTTTTCCTGTTAATCCTAGCATGATAAAGAAGATTCAAAGAGAGTGAGATGCCAGCTCCTTTCATTCAGTCAGTAGCTTCAAACATTTCTGGTATATGAAAAACATGTTTTTCAATGGCAAAAATCAATGAATATTGTAAATGCACAAACAGTAATATCTCCACATTGCAAGGTGCAATTCTGAAATTTTTTGCTTTTTCCTGCTAATCCTAGCATGATAAAGAAGATTCAAAGAGAGTGAGATGCCAGCTCCTTTCATTCAGTCAGTAGCTTCAAACATTTCTGGTATATGAAAAACGTTTTTCAATGGCAAAAATCAATGAATATTGTAAATGCACAAACAGTAATATCTCCACATTGCAAGGTGCAATTCTGAAATTTTTTGCTTTTTCCTGTTAATCCTAGCATGATAAAGAAGATTCAAAGAGAGTGAGATGCCAGCTCCTTTCATTCAGTCAGTAGCTTCAAACATTTCTGGTATATGAAAAACATGTTTTTCAATGGCAAAAATCAATGAATATTGTAAATGCACAAACAGTAATATCTCCGCATTGCAAGGTGCAATTCTGAAATTTTTTGCTTTTTCCTGCTAATCCTAGCATGATAAAGAAGATTCAAAGAGAGTGAGATGCCAGCTCCTTTCATTCAGTCAGTAGCTTCAAACATTTCTGGTATATGAAAAACATGTTTTTCAATGGCAAAAATCAATGAATATTGTAAATGCACAAACAGTAATATCTCCACATTGCACGGTGCAATTCTGAAATTTTTAGCTTTTTCCTGTTAATCCTAGCATGATAAAGAAGATTCAAAGAGAGTGAGATCATCAACGACGATCAGATTGGCTTCGTTGGTGGGAGGCAAGCAACTGATGGCTCTAGAAGACTTCTGAATATTATTAAGGTGATAAATACGGCGAAACTCCCAACTTCATTGCTTGCTTTAGACGCTGAAAAAGCTTTCGACAGGTTAAATTGGCTATACCTTAAACTCACCCTTATTAAATTCGGTTTTGATAACAAATTTCTCTCTTCAATTATGGCCCTCTATTCTAACCCCCAAGCAAAAATTTATGTTAACAATTATCTCTCAAATCCAATCCCTATCACAAATGGTACTAGACAGGGTTGCCCACTTTCCCCCCTTCTCTTTGTCCTGGCTATGGAGCCTTTGGCACAGAGGATTAGAGAAAACACTGACATTAGGGGGATTTCTACCCCATCTCGAGAATTTAAAATTGGCCTCTTTGCAGATGATGTTATGCTTTCCTTACTGGACCCAGTAAATTCGGTTGCGGAAGTTTCGAAGGTTCTAGAACTATTCTCTCAGATTTCTTATTTTAAGATCAATAATGAGAAGTCTAAACTTTTAAACATTAATCTGGACCGTCAGACGAGAGAGGTTTTACATTCGAGATTTTCCTTCGGTTTGGCTAAACGCAATCTGACTTATTTGGGGATCAGTATTGGTAAAACTATTAACTCAACAATTTCTGACAACCTGGTTCTGATTGAGGATATCGTCCGTGGAGATTTGATGGAATTTTTGAAAAGAGATTTGTCATGGTGGGGTAGAGTCCTCTCTATTAAGATGTTTGTTCTACCCAAAATCTTGTATTTTTTCCGCAACTTACCTCTAACTATTTCTCACATCTTTATTCAAAAAATTCAAAATCAGATTAATTCCTATGTCTGGGATAATAAACGTGCGAGGATATCTGCAGATATATTGTACAAGAATAAGTGCAACGGAGGTCTGAGCCACCCTAATATTTCCGCTTACTATTTGGCAAACCTCATCAAACAGAGCAGTAATTGGTTTAATTCTGACAGTCCCCCAGCTTGGATGACTCTGGAGACCTTCTTAAATAATGGTTCTTCTCCCCGTGAATTGTTACTTAGGCATCTCTTTAAACAGTGCACTCATGATTCTTCCCATCCTATTTTCCAGGCGATTATTGACGCCTGGAAAAAAATCGCCAAAAGAAAGAAAAAGAGTCCCCTAAGAGATTCTGATATGGATAAGTTCTCTTTTGTCAAAAATTTTCCAATTGGTTTTGTTGCTGATCTGTATAACTCTTCCATTCCAGATCAGTGGGACAATAAAGGGTTAAGGAAAATTGGAGACTTCTATGAAGCTTCTGCCTTTATTCCTTTCCAAACTCTTAAAAAAAGATTCAACTTACCTTCCTCTGATTTCTTTTTATACTCTCATTTAAAGAGCATTATTCTGGAATTTATTTCTGGTAAACTTATTGTTTCTGAAACCTCGGTGAACCTGTTAAGCAACCCATCCCACAAAATTTTTTGGAGCCTGAGACACATATATAACAGCTTCAATAATGATCTTTCCTTCCAAAAACACCTCTACATGATACGCTGGGAAAAAGATCTAAAACTCAATTTCCAATCCGATCAATGGGAGAGTGCTGTTCTTTTTTCTCAAGCCTCTAATATATCTATGCCCTTACAAGAGGCTTACTTCAAAATTCTAACCAGATGGTATTACACTCCAATCAGGCTTCACCATATAAAGCCCAGCAACTCTCCCCTTTGTTGGAGGGAGTGCGGCCTTAGGGGAGATCTTTTACATCTCTTTTGGAGCTGCCCTAAAATCCGGAATCTATGGGCTCAGATCTCTTCTTTGGTAGATGACCTTTTAGGCAGACCTGTAGTATTGACCCCTCAAATGGCTTTACTATCCTTAGATCTCGAACCATATAAGTCGTTTGAAAGATCTTTGGTGATTCACTTATTTTCAGTGTGTAAGAACGCATTGGCTTTTTATTGGAGAAAGTCACATGTCCCCACTTTGGAGGACTTAGTTGATAAGATGAATCTCCATAGAATATTTGAACTCAGATTTGCCCTTATCAACAATAATTTACTTAAATTTTCTAGGAAGTGGGATATTTGGCTCACTAAATTCCCTCAACCCTCTCATAACGCTGGAACATCTTAATGTGTGTCGTGTTTAGCTCATTAATATGTTTAATTTTTGTTAATGATAGTAATGTGTGTTTAAAGTGTTCAAATTTCTGTATTATCGTATATACTATTTGACGAACAAATTTCTCCCATCTTTCCTGATTATCCATTCCCGTTTGTTCCCTTTCCCTTTCCCTTCCCTCAGAATTTTTCCCTTATTATGAATATTCTTTTGTCACTACTTTTATGCTACGTGTGTTATTCCCCTGTTAAATTGTTTATTAAAAATAAAAAAATATGGTAAAACAAAGAGAGTGAGATGCCAGCTCCTTTCATTCAGTCAGTAGCTTCAAACATTTCTGGTATATGAAAAACATGTTTTTCAATGGCAAAAATCAATGAATATTGTAAATGCACAAACAGTAATATCTCCACATTGCAAGGTGCAATTCTGAAATTTTTTGCTTTTTCCTGCTAATCCTAGCATGATAAAGAAGATTCAAAGAGAGTGAGATGCCAGCTCCTTTCATTCAGTCAGTAGCTTCAAACATTTCTGGTATATGAAAAACATGTTTTTCAATGGCAAAAATCAATGAATATTGTAAATGCACAAACAGTAATATCTCCACATTGCACGGTGCAATTCTGAAATTTTTAGCTTTTTCCTGTTAATCCTAGCATGATAAAGAAGATTCAAAGAGAGTGAGATGCCAGCTCCTTTCATTCAGTCAGTAGCTTCAAACATTTCTGGTATATGAAAAACATGTTTTTCAATGGCAAAAATCAATGAATATTGTAAATGCACAAACAGTAATATCTCCACATTGCAAGGTGCAATTCTGAAATTTTTTGCTTTTTCCTGTTAATCCTAGCATGATAAAGAAGATTCAAAGAGAGTGAGATGCCAGCTCCTTTCATTCAGTCAGTAGCTTCAAACATTTCTGGTATATGAAAAACATGTTTTTCAATGGCAAAAATCAATGAATATTGTAAATGCACAAACAGTAATATCTCCACATTGCACGGTGCAATTCTGAAATTTTTAGCTTTTTCCTGTTAATCCTAGCATGATAAAGAAGATTCAAAGAGAGTGAGATGCCAGCTCCTTTCATTCAGTCAGTAGCTTCAAACATTTCTGGTATATGAAAAACATGTTTTTCAATGGCAAAAATCAATGAATATTGTAAATGCACAAACAGTAATATCTCCACATTGCAAGGTGCAATTCTGAAATTTTTTGCTTTTTCCTGCTAATCCTAGCATGATAAAGAAGATTCAAAGAGAGTGAGATGCCAGCTCCTTTCATTCAGTCAGTAGCTTCAAACATTTCTGGTATATGAAAAACATGTTTTTCAATGGCAAAAATCAATGAATATTGTAAATGCACAAACAGTAATATCTCCACATTGCAAGGTGCAATTCTGAAATTTTTTGCTTTTTCCTGCTAATCCTAGCATGATAAAGAAGATTCAAAGAGAGTGAGATGCCAGCTCCTTTCATTCAGTCAGTAGCTTCAAACATTTCTGGTATATGAAAAACATGTTTTTCAATGGCAAAAATCAATGAATATTGTAAATGCACAAACAGTAATATCTCCACATTGCACGGTGCAATTCTGAAATTTTTAGCTTTTTCCTGTTAATCCTAGCATGATAAAGAAGATTCAAAGAGAGTGAGATGCCAGCTCCTTTCATTCAGTCAGTAGCTTCAAACATTTCTGGTATATGAAAAACATGTTTTTCAATGGCAAAAATCAATGAATATTGTAAATGCACAAACAGTAATATCTCCACATTGCAAGGTGCAATTCTGAAATTTTTTGCTTTTTCCTGCTAATCCTAGCATGATAAAGAAGATTCAAAGAGAGTGAGATGCCAGCTCCTTTCATTCAGTCAGTAGCTTCAAACATTTCTGGTATATGAAAAACATGTTTTTCAATGGCAAAAATCAATGAATATTGTAAATGCACAAACAGTAATATCTCCACATTGCACGGTGCAATTCTGAAATTTTTAGCTTTTTCCTGTTAATCCTAGCATGATAAAGATTCAAAGAGAGTGAGATGCCAGCTCCTTTCATTCAGTCAGTAGCTTCAAACATTTCTGGTATATGAAAAACATGTTTTTCAATGGCAAAAATCAATGAATATTGTAAATGCACAAACAGTAATATCTCCACATTGCAAGGTGCAATTCTGAAATTTTTTGCTTTTTCCTGCTAACCCTAGCATGATAAAGAAGATTCAAAGAGAGTGAGATGCCAGCTCCTTTCATTCAGTCAGTAGCTTCAAACATTTCTGGTATATGAAAAACATGTTTTTCAATGGCAAAAATCAATGAATATTGTAAATGCACAAACAGTAATATCTCCACATTGCAAGGTGCAATTCTGAAATTTTTTGCTTTTTCCTGTTAATCCTAGCATGATAAAGAAGATTCAAAGAGAGTGAGATGCCAGCTCCTTTCATTCAGTCAGTAGCTTCAAACATTTCTGGTATATGAAAAACATGTTTTTCAATGGCAAAAATCAATGAATATTGTAAATGCACAAACAGTAATATCTCCACATTGCAAGGTGCAATTCTGAAATTTTTTGCTTTTTCCTGCTAATCCTAGCATGATAAAGAAGATTCAAAGAGAGTGAGATGCCAGCTCCTTTCATTCAGTCAGTAGCTTCAAACATTTCTGGTATATGAAAAACATGTTTTTCAATGGCAAAAATCAATGAATATTGTAAATGCACAAACAGTAATATCTCCACATTGCAAGGTGCAATTCTGAAATTTTTAGCTTTTTCCTGTTAATCCTAGCATGATAAAGAAGATTCAAAGAGAGTGAGATGCCAGCTCCTTTCATTCAGTCAGTAGCTTCAAACATTTCTGGTATATGAAAAACATGTTTTTCAATGGCAAAAATCAATGAATATTGTAAATGCACAAACAGTAATATCTCCACATTGCAAGGTGCAATTCTGAAATTTTTTGCTTTTTCCTGTTAATCCTAGCATGATAAAGAAGATTCAAAGAGAGTGAGATGCCAGCTCCTTTCATTCAGTCAGTAGCTTCAAACATTTCTGGTATATGAAAAACATGTTTTTCAATGGCAAAAATCAATGAATATTGTAAATGCACAAACAGTAATATCTCCACATTGCAAGGTGCAATTCTGAAATTTTTTGCTTTTTCCTGCTAATCCTAGCATGATAAAGAAGATTCAAAGAGAGTGAGATGCCAGCTCCTTTCATTCAGTCAGTAGCTTCAAACATTTCTGGTATATGAAAAACATGTTTTTCAATGGCAAAAATCAATGAATATTGTAAATGCACAAACAGTAATATCTCCACATTGCAAGGTGCAATTCTGAAATTTTTTGCTTTTTCCTGCTAATCCTAGCATGATAAAGAAGATTCAAAGAGAGTGAGATGCCAGCTCCTTTCATTCAGTCAGTAGCTTCAAACATTTCTGGTATATGAAAAACATGTTTTTCAATGGCAAAAATCAATGAATATTGTAAATGCACAAACAGTAATATCTCCACATTGCACGGTGCAATTCTGAAATTTTTAGCTTTTTCCTGTTAATCCTAGCATGATAAAGAAGATTCAAAGAGAGTGAGATGCCAGCTCCTTTCATTCAGTCAGTAGCTTCAAACATTTCTGGTATATGAAAAACATGTTTTTCAATGGCAAAAATCAATGAATATTGTAAATGCACAAACAGTAATATCTCCACATTGCAAGGTGCAATTCTGAAATTTTTTGCTTTTTCCTGTTAATCCTAGCATGATAAAGAAGATTCAAAGAGAGTGAGATGCCAGCTCCTTTCATTCAGTCAGTAGCTTCAAACATTTCTGGTATATGAAAAACATGTTTTTCAATGGCAAAAATCAATGAATATTGTAAATGCACAAACAGTAATATCTCCACATTGCAAGGTGCAATTCTGAAATTTTTAGCTTTTTCCTGTTAATCCTAGCATGATAAAGAAGATTCAAAGAGAGTGAGATGCCAGCTCCTTTCATTCAGTCAGTAGCTTCAAACATTTCTGGTATATGAAAAACATGTTTTTCAATGGCAAAAATCAATGAATATTGTAAATGCACAAACAGTAATATCTCCACATTGCAAGGTGCAATTCTGAAATTTTTTGCTTTTTCCTGCTAATCCTAGCATGATAAAGAAGATTCA
The DNA here is from genome assembly GCF_046119375.1 of Phyllobates terribilis. Taxonomy (NCBI): domain Eukaryota; kingdom Metazoa; phylum Chordata; class Amphibia; order Anura; family Dendrobatidae; genus Phyllobates; species Phyllobates terribilis. The sequence continues at coordinate 45,117 of NW_027366731.1, read as the reverse complement.
AAGAGAGTGAGATGCCAGCTCCTTTCATTCAGTCAGTAGCTTCAAACATTTCTGGTATATGAAAAACATGTTTTTCAATGGCAAAAATCAATGAATATTGTAAATGCACAAACAGTAATATCTCCACATTGCACAGTGCAATTCTGAAATTTTTAGCTTTTTCCTGTTAATCCTAGCATGATAAAGAAGATTCAAAGAGAGTGAGATGCCAGCTCCTTTCATTCAGTCAGTAGCTTCAAACATTTCTGGTATATGAAAAACATGTTTTTCAATGGCAAAAATCAATGAATATTGTAAATGCACAAACAGTAATATCTCCACATTGCAAGGTGCAATTCTGAAATTTTTTGCTTTTTCCTGTTAATCCTAGCATGATAAAGAAGATTCAAAGAGAGTGAGATGCCAGCTCCTTTCATTCAGTCAGTAGCTTCAAACATTTCTGGTATATGAAAAACATGTTTTTCAATGGCAAAAATCAATGAATATTGTAAATGCACAAACAGTAATATCTCCACATTGCAAGGTGCAATTCTGAAATTTTTTGCTTTTTCCTGCTAATCCTAGCATGATAAAGAAGATTCAAAGAGAGTGAGATGCCAGCTCCTTTCATTCAGTCAGTAGCTTCAAACATTTCTGGTATATGAAAAACGTTTTTCAATGGCAAAAATCAATGAATATTGTAAATGCACAAACAGTAATATCTCCACATTGCAAGGTGCAATTCTGAAATTTTTTGCTTTTTCCTGTTAATCCTAGCATGATAAAGAAGATTCAAAGAGAGTGAGATGCCAGCTCCTTTCATTCAGTCAGTAGCTTCAAACATTTCTGGTATATGAAAAACATGTTTTTCAATGGCAAAAATCAATGAATATTGTAAATGCACAAACAGTAATATCTCCGCATTGCAAGGTGCAATTCTGAAATTTTTTGCTTTTTCCTGCTAATCCTAGCATGATAAAGAAGATTCAAAGAGAGTGAGATGCCAGCTCCTTTCATTCAGTCAGTAGCTTCAAACATTTCTGGTATATGAAAAACATGTTTTTCAATGGCAAAAATCAATGAATATTGTAAATGCACAAACAGTAATATCTCCACATTGCACGGTGCAATTCTGAAATTTTTAGCTTTTTCCTGTTAATCCTAGCATGATAAAGAAGATTCAAAGAGAGTGAGATCATCAACGACGATCAGATTGGCTTCGTTGGTGGGAGGCAAGCAACTGATGGCTCTAGAAGACTTCTGAATATTATTAAGGTGATAAATACGGCGAAACTCCCAACTTCATTGCTTGCTTTAGACGCTGAAAAAGCTTTCGACAGGTTAAATTGGCTATACCTTAAACTCACCCTTATTAAATTCGGTTTTGATAACAAATTTCTCTCTTCAATTATGGCCCTCTATTCTAACCCCCAAGCAAAAATTTATGTTAACAATTATCTCTCAAATCCAATCCCTATCACAAATGGTACTAGACAGGGTTGCCCACTTTCCCCCCTTCTCTTTGTCCTGGCTATGGAGCCTTTGGCACAGAGGATTAGAGAAAACACTGACATTAGGGGGATTTCTACCCCATCTCGAGAATTTAAAATTGGCCTCTTTGCAGATGATGTTATGCTTTCCTTACTGGACCCAGTAAATTCGGTTGCGGAAGTTTCGAAGGTTCTAGAACTATTCTCTCAGATTTCTTATTTTAAGATCAATAATGAGAAGTCTAAACTTTTAAACATTAATCTGGACCGTCAGACGAGAGAGGTTTTACACTCGAGATTTTCCTTCGGTTTGGCTAAACGCAATCTGACTTATTTGGGGATCAGTATTGGTAAAACTATTAACTCAACAATTTCTGACAACCTGGTTCTGATTGAGGATATCGTCCGTGGAGATTTGATGGAATTTTTGAAAAGAGATTTGTCATGGTGGGGTAGAGTCCTCTCTATTAAGATGTTTGTTCTACCCAAAATCTTGTATTTTTTCCGCAACTTACCTCTAACTATTTCTCACATCTTTATTCAAAAAATTCAAAATCAGATTAATTCCTATGTCTGGGATAATAAACGTGCGAGGATATCTGCAGATATATTGTACAAGAATAAGTGCAACGGAGGTCTGAGCCACCCTAATATTTCCGCTTACTATTTGGCAAACCTCATCAAACAGAGCAGTAATTGGTTTAATTCTGACAGTCCCCCAGCTTGGATGACTCTGGAGACCTTCTTAAATAATGGTTCTTCTCCCCGTGAATTGTTACTTAGGCATCTCTTTAAACAGTGCACTCATGATTCTTCCCATCCTATTTTCCAGGCGATTATTGACGCCTGGAAAAAAATCGCCAAAAGAAAGAAAAAGAGTCCCCTAAGAGATTCTGATATGGATAAGTTCTCTTTTGTCAAAAATTTTCCAATTGGTTTTGTTGCTGATCTGTATAACTCTTCCATTCCAGATCAGTGGGACAATAAAGGGTTAAGGAAAATTGGAGACTTCTATGAAGCTTCTGCCTTTATTCCTTTCCAAACTCTTAAAAAAAGATTCAACTTACCTTCCTCTGATTTCTTTTTATACTCTCATTTAAAGAGCATTATTCTGGAATTTATTTCTGGTAAACTTATTGTTTCTGAAACCTCGGTGAACCTGTTAAGCAACCCATCCCACAAAATTTTTTGGAGCCTGAGACACATATATAACAGCTTCAATAATGATCTTTCCTTCCAAAAACACCTCTACATGATACGCTGGGAAAAAGATCTAAAACTCAATTTCCAATCCGATCAATGGGAGAGTGCTGTTCTTTTTTCTCAAGCCTCTAATATATCTATGCCCTTACAAGAGGCTTACTTCAAAATTCTAACCAGATGGTATTACACTCCAATCAGGCTTCACCATATAAAGCCCAGCAACTCTCCCCTTTGTTGGAGGGAGTGCGGCCTTAGGGGAGATCTTTTACATCTCTTTTGGAGCTGCCCTAAAATCCGGAATCTATGGGCTCAGATCTCTTCTTTGGTAGATGACCTTTTAGGCAGACCTGTAGTATTGACCCCTCAAATGGCTTTACTATCCTTAGATCTCGAACCATATAAGTCGTTTGAAAGATCTTTGGTGATTCACTTATTTTCAGTGTGTAAGAACGCATTGGCTTTTTATTGGAGAAAGTCACATGTCCCCACTTTGGAGGACTTAGTTGATAAGATGAATCTCCATAGAATATTTGAACTCAGATTTGCCCTTATCAACAATAATTTACTTAAATTTTCTAGGAAGTGGGATATTTGGCTCACTAAATTCCCTCAACCCTCTCATAACGCTGGAACATCTTAATGTGTGTCGTGTTTAGCTCATTAATATGTTTAATTTTTGTTAATGATAGTAATGTGTGTTTAAAGTGTTCAAATTTCTGTATTATCGTATATACTATTTGACGAACAAATTTCTCCCATCTTTCCTGATTATCCATTCCCGTTTGTTCCCTTTCCCTTTCCCTTCCCTCAGAATTTTTCCCTTATTATGAATATTCTTTTGTCACTACTTTTATGCTACGTGTGTTATTCCCCTGTTAAATTGTTTATTAAAAATAAAAAAATATGGTAAAACAAAGAGAGTGAGATGCCAGCTCCTTTCATTCAGTCAGTAGCTTCAAACATTTCTGGTATATGAAAAACATGTTTTTCAATGGCAAAAATCAATGAATATTGTAAATGCACAAACAGTAATATCTCCACATTGCAAGGTGCAATTCTGAAATTTTTTGCTTTTTCCTGCTAATTCTAGCATGATAAAGAAGATTCAAAGAGAGTGAGATGCCAGCTCCTTTCATTCAGTCAGTAGCTTCAAACATTTCTGGTATATGAAAAACATGTTTTTCAATGGCAAAAATCAATGAATATTGTAAATGCACAAACAGTAATATCTCCACATTGCAAGGTGCAATTCTGAAATTTTTTGCTTTTTCCTGCTAATCCTAGCATGATAAAGAAGATTCAAAGAGAGTGAGATGCCAGCTCCTTTCATTCAGTCAGTAGCTTCAAACATTTCTGGTATATGAAAAACATGTTTTTCAATGGCAAAAATCAATGAATATTGTAAATGCACAAACAGTAATATCTCCACATTGCACGGTGCAATTCTGAAATTTTTAGCTTTTTCCTGTTAATCCTAGCATGATAAAGAAGATTCAAAGAGAGTGAGATGCCAGCTCCTTTCATTCAGTCAGTAGCTTCAAACATTTCTGGTATATGAAAAACATGTTTTTCAATGGCAAAAATCAATGAATATTGTAAATGCACAAACAGTAATATCTCCACATTGCACGGTGCAATTCTGAAATTTTTAGCTTTTTCCTGTTAATCCTAGCATGATAAAGAAGATTCAAAGAGAGTGAGATGCCAGCTCCTTTCATTCAGTCAGTAGCTTCAAACATTTCTGGTATATGAAAAACATGTTTTTCAATGGCAAAAATCAATGAATATTGTAAATGCACAAACAGTAATATCTCCACATTGCAAGGTGCAATTCTGAAATTTTTTGCTTTTTCCTGCTAATCCTAGCATGATAAAGAAGATTCAAAGAGAGTGAGATGCCAGCTCCTTTCATTCAGTCAGTAGCTTCAAACATTTCTGGTATATGAAAAACATGTTTTTCAATGGCAAAAATCAATGAATATTGTAAATGCACAAACAGTAATATCTCCACATTGCAGGGTGCAATTCTGAAATTTTTTGCTTTTTCCTGCTAATCCTAGCATGATAAAGAAGATTCAAAGAGAGTGAGATGCCAGCTCCTTTCATTCAGTCAGTAGCTTCAAACATTTCTGGTATATGAAAAACATGTTTTTCAATGGCAAAAATCAATGAATATTGTAAATGCACAAACAGTAATATCTCCACATTGCACGGTGCAATTCTGAAATTTTTAGCTTTTTCCTGTTAATCCTAGCATGATAAAGAAGATTCAAAGAGAGTGAGATGCCAGCTCCTTTCATTCAGTCAGTAGCTTCAAACATTTCTGGTATATGAAAAACATGTTTTTCAATGGCAAAAATCAATGAATATTGTAAATGCACAAACAGTAATATCTCCACATTGCAAGGTGCAATTCTGAAATTTTTTGCTTTTTCCTGCTAATCCTAGCATGATAAAGAAGATTCAAAGAGAGTGAGATGCCAGCTCCTTTCATTCAGTCAGTAGCTTCAAACATTTCTGGTATATGAAAAACATGTTTTTCAATGGCAAAAATCAATGAATATTGTAAATGCACAAACAGTAATATCTCCACATTGCACGGTGCAATTCTGAAATTTTTAGCTTTTTCCTGTTAATCCTAGCATGATAAAGATTCAAAGAGAGTGAGATGCCAGCTCCTTTCATTCAGTCAGTAGCTTCAAACATTTCTGGTATATGAAAAACATGTTTTTCAATGGCAAAAATCAATGAATATTGTAAATGCACAAACAGTAATATCTCCACATTGCAAGGTGCAATTCTGAAATTTTTTGCTTTTTCCTGCTAATCCTAGCATGATAAAGAAGATTCAAAGAGAGTGAGATGCCAGCTCCTTTCATTCAGTCAGTAGCTTCAAACATTTCTGGTATATGAAAAACGTTTTTCAATGGCAAAAATCAATGAATATTGTAAATGCACAAACAGTAATATCTCCACATTGCAAGGTGCAATTCTGAAATTTTTTGCTTTTTCCTGTTAATCCTAGCATGATAAAGAAGATTCAAAGAGAGTGAGATGCCAGCTCCTTTCATTCAGTCAGTAGCTTCAAACATTTCTGGAGTATGAAAAACATGTTTTTCAATGGCAAAAATCAATGAATATTGTAAATGCACAAACAGTAATATCTCCGCATTGCAAGGTGCAATTCTGAAATTTTTTGCTTTTTCCTGCTAATCCTAGCATGATAAAGAAGATTCAAAGAGAGTGAGATGCCAGCTCCTTTCATTCAGTCAGTAGCTTCAAACATTTCTGGTATATGAAAAACATGTTTTTCAATGGCAAAAATCAATGAATATTGTAAATGCACAAACAGTAATATCTCCACATTGCACGGTGCAATTCTGAAATTTTTAGCTTTTTCCTGTTAATCCTAGCATGATAAAGAAGATTCAAAGAGAGTGAGATCATCAACGACGATCAGATTGGCTTCGTTGGTGGGAGGCAAGCAACTGATGGCTCTAGAAGACTTCTGAATATTATTAAGGTGATAAATACGGCGAAACTCCCAACTTCATTGCTTGCTTTAGACGCTGAAAAAGCTTTCGACAGGTTAAATTGGCTATACCTTAAACTCACCCTTATTAAATTCGGTTTTGATAACAAATTTCTCTCTTCAATTATGGCCCTCTATTCTAACCCCCAAGCAAAAATTTATGTTAACAATTATCTCTCAAATCCAATCCCTATCACAAATGGTACTAGACAGGGTTGCCCACTTTCCCCCCTTCTCTTTGTCCTGGCTATGGAGCCTTTGGCACAGAGGATTAGAGAAAACACTGACATTAGGGGGATTTCTACCCCATCTCGAGAATTTAAAATTGGCCTCTTTGCAGATGATGTTATGCTTTCCTTACTGGACCCAGTAAATTCGGTTGCGGAAGTTTCGAAGGTTCTAGAACTATTCTCTCAGATTTCTTATTTTAAGATCAATAATGAGAAGTCTAAACTTTTAAACATTAATCTGGACCGTCAGACGAGAGAGGTTTTACACTCGAGATTTTCCTTCGGTTTGGCTAAACGCAATCTGACTTATTTGGGGATCAGTATTGGTAAAACTATTAACTCAACAATTTCTGACAACCTGGTTCTGATTGAGGATATCGTCCGTGGAGATTTGATGGAATTTTTGAAAAGAGATTTGTCATGGTGGGGTAGAGTCCTCTCTATTAAGATGTTTGTTCTACCCAAAATCTTGTATTTTTTCCGCAACTTACCTCTAACTATTTCTCACATCTTTATTCAAAAAATTCAAAATCAGATTAATTCCTATGTCTGGGATAATAAACGTGCGAGGATATCTGCAGATATATTGTACAAGAATAAGTGCAACGGAGGTCTGAGCCACCCTAATATTTCCGCTTACTATTTGGCAAACCTCATCAAACAGAGCAGTAATTGGTTTAATTCTGACAGTCCCCCAGCTTGGATGACTCTGGAGACCTTCTTAAATAATGGTTCTTCTCCCCGTGAATTGTTACTTAGGCATCTCTTTAAACAGTGCACTCATGATTCTTCCCATCCTATTTTCCAGGCGATTATTGACGCCTGGAAAAAAATCGCCAAAAGAAAGAAAAAGAGTCCCCTAAGAGATTCTGATATGGATAAGTTCTCTTTTGTCAAAAATTTTCCAATTGGTTTTGTTGCTGATCTGTATAACTCTTCCATTCCAGATCAGTGGGACAATAAAGGGTTAAGGAAAATTGGAGACTTCTATGAAGCTTCTGCCTTTATTCCTTTCCAAACTCTTAAAAAAAGATTCAACTTACCTTCCTCTGATTTCTTTTTATACTCTCATTTAAAGAGCATTATTCTGGAATTTATTTCTGGTAAACTTATTGTTTCTGAAACCTCGGTGAACCTGTTAAGCAACCCATCCCACAAAATTTTTTGGAGCCTGAGACACATATATAACAGCTTCAATAATGATCTTTCCTTCCAAAAACACCTCTACATGATACGCTGGGAAAAAGATCTAAAACTCAATTTCCAATCCGATCAATGGGAGAGTGCTGTTCTTTTTTCTCAAGCCTCTAATATATCTATGCCCTTACAAGAGGCTTACTTCAAAATTCTAACCAGATGGTATTACACTCCAATCAGGCTTCACCATATAAAGCCCAGCAACTCTCCCCTTTGTTGGAGGGAGTGCGGCCTTAGGGGAGATCTTTTACATCTCTTTTGGAGCTGCCCTAAAATCCGGAATCTATGGGCTCAGATCTCTTCTTTGGTAGATGACCTTTTAGGCAGACCTGTAGTATTGACCCCTCAAATGGCTTTACTATCCTTAGATCTCGAACCATATAAGTCGTTTGAAAGATCTTTGGTGATTCACTTATTTTCAGTGTGTAAGAACGCATTGGCTTTTTATTGGAGAAAGTCACATGTCCCCACTTTGGAGGACTTAGTTGATAAGATGAATCTCCATAGAATATTTGAACTCAGATTTGCCCTTATCAACAATAATTTACTTAAATTTTCTAGGAAGTGGGATATTTGGCTCACTAAATTCCCTCAACCCTCTCATAACGCTGGAACATCTTAATGTGTGTCGTGTTTAGCTCATTAATATGTTTAATTTTTGTTAATGATAGTAATGTGTGTTTAAAGTGTTCAAATTTCTGTATTATCGTATATACTATTTGACGAACAAATTTCTCCCATCTTTCCTGATTATCCATTCCCGTTTGTTCCCTTTCCCTTTCCCTTCCCTCAGAATTTTTCCCTTATTATGAATATTCTTTTGTCACTACTTTTATGCTACGTGTGTTATTCCCCTGTTAAATTGTTTATTAAAAATAAAAAAATATGGTAAAACAAAGAGAGTGAGATGCCAGCTCCTTTCATTCAGTCAGTAGCTTCAAACATTTCTGGTATATGAAAAACATGTTTTTCAATGGCAAAAATCAATGAATATTGTAAATGCACAAACAGTAATATCTCCACATTGCAAGGTGCAATTCTGAAATTTTTTGCTTTTTCCTGCTAATCCTAGCATGATAAAGAAGATTCAAAGAGAGTGAGATGCCAGCTCCTTTCATTCAGTCAGTAGCTTCAAACATTTCTGGTATATGAAAAACATGTTTTTCAATGGCAAAAATCAATGAATATTGTAAATGCACAAACAGTAATATCTCCACATTGCACGGTGCAATTCTGAAATTTTTAGCTTTTTCCTGTTAATCCTAGCATGATAAAGAAGATTCAAAGAGAGTGAGATGCCAGCTCCTTTCATTCAGTCAGTAGCTTCAAACATTTCTGGTATATGAAAAACATGTTTTTCAATGGCAAAAATCAATGAATATTGTAAATGCACAAACAGTAATATCTCCACATTGCAAGGTGCAATTCTGAAATTTTTTGCTTTTTCCTGTTAATCCTAGCATGATAAAGAAGATTCAAAGAGAGTGAGATGCCAGCTCCTTTCATTCAGTCAGTAGCTTCAAACATTTCTGGTATATGAAAAACATGTTTTTCAATGGCAAAAATCAATGAATATTGTAAATGCACAAACAGTAATATCTCCACATTGCACGGTGCAATTCTGAAATTTTTAGCTTTTTCCTGTTAATCCTAGCATGATAAAGAAGATTCAAAGAGAGTGAGATGCCAGCTCCTTTCATTCAGTCAGTAGCTTCAAACATTTCTGGTATATGAAAAACATGTTTTTCAATGGCAAAAATCAATGAATATTGTAAATGCACAAACAGTAATATCTCCACATTGCAAGGTGCAATTCTGAAATTTTTTGCTTTTTCCTGCTAATCCTAGCATGATAAAGAAGATTCAAAGAGAGTGAGATGCCAGCTCCTTTCATTCAGTCAGTAGCTTCAAACATTTCTGGTATATGAAAAACATGTTTTTCAATGGCAAAAATCAATGAATATTGTAAATGCACAAACAGTAATATCTCCACATTGCAAGGTGCAATTCTGAAATTTTTTGCTTTTTCCTGCTAATCCTAGCATGATAAAGAAGATTCAAAGAGAGTGAGATGCCAGCTCCTTTCATTCAGTCAGTAGCTTCAAACATTTCTGGTATATGAAAAACATGTTTTTCAATGGCAAAAATCAATGAATATTGTAAATGCACAAACAGTAATATCTCCACATTGCACGGTGCAATTCTGAAATTTTTAGCTTTTTCCTGTTAATCCTAGCATGATAAAGAAGATTCAAAGAGAGTGAGATGCCAGCTCCTTTCATTCAGTCAGTAGCTTCAAACATTTCTGGTATATGAAAAACATGTTTTTCAATGGCAAAAATCAATGAATATTGTAAATGCACAAACAGTAATATCTCCACATTGCAAGGTGCAATTCTGAAATGTTTTGCTTTTTCCTGCTAATCCTAGCATGATAAAGAAGATTCAAAGAGAGTGAGATGCCAGCTCCTTTCATTCAGTCAGTAGCTTCAAACATTTCTGGTATATGAAAAACATGTTTTTCAATGGCAAAAATCAATGAATATTGTAAATGCACAAACAGTAATATCTCCACATTGCACGGTGCAATTCTGAAATTTTTAGCTTTTTCCTGTTAATCCTAGCATGATAAAGATTCAAAGAGAGTGAGATGCCAGCTCCTTTCATTCAGTCAGTAGCTTCAAACATTTCTGGTATATGAAAAACATGTTTTTCAATGGCAAAAATCAATGAATATTGTAAATGCACAAACAGTAATATCTCCACATTGCAAGGTGCAATTCTGAAATTTTTAGCTTTTTCCTGTTAATCCTAGCATGATAAAGAAGATTCAAAGAGTGAGATGCCAGCTCCTTTCATTCAGTCAGTAGCTTCAAACATTTCTGGTATATGAAAAACATGTTTTTCAATGGCAAAAATCAATGAATATTGTAAATGCACAAACAGTAATATCTCCACATTGCAAGGTGCAATTCTGAAATTTTTTGCTTTTTCCTGCTAATCCTAGCATGATAAAGAAGATTCAAAGAGAGTGAGATGCCAGCTCCTTTCATTCAGTCAGTAGCTTCAAACATTTCTGGTATATGAAAAACATGTTTTTCAATGGCAAAAATCAATGAATATTGTAAATGCACAAACAGTAATATCTCCACATTGCACGGTGCAATTCTGAAATTTTTAGCTTTTTCCTGTTAATCCTAGCATGATAAAGAAGATTCAAAGAGAGTGAGATGCCAGCTCCTTTCATTCAGTCAGTAGCTTCAAACATTTCTGGTATATGAAAAACATGTTTTTCAATGGCAAAAATCAATGAATATTGTAAATGCACAAACAGTAATATCTCCACATTGCAAGGTGCAATTCTGAAATTTTTTGCTTTTTCCTGTTAATCCTAGCATGATAAAGAAGATTCAAAGAGAGTGAGATGCCAGCTCCTTTCATTCAGTCAGTAGCTTCAAACATTTCTGGTATGTGAAAAACATGTTTTTCAATGGCAAAAATCAATGAATATTGTAAATGCACAAACAGTAATATCTCCACATTGCAAGGTGCAATTCTGAAATTTTTAGCTTTTTCCTGTTAATCCTAGCATGATAAAGAAGATTCAAAGAGAGTGAGATGCCAGCTCCTTTCATTCAGTCAGTAGCTTCAAACATTTCTGGTATATGAAAAACATGTTTTTCAATGGCAAAAATCAATGAATATTGTAAATGCACAAACAGTAATATCTCCACATTGCAAGGTGCAATTCTGAAATTTTTTGCTTTTTCCTGCTAATCCTAGCATGATAAAGATTCAAAGAGAGTGAGATGCCAGCTCCTTTCATTCAGTCAGTAGCTTCAAACATTTCTGGTATATGAAAAACATGTTTTTCAATGGCAAAAATCAATGAATATTGTAAATGCACAAACAGTAATATCTCCACATTGCACAGTGCAATTCTGAAATTTTTAGCTTTTTCCTGTTAATCCTAGCATGATAAAGAAGATTCAAAGAGAGTGAGATGCCAGCTCCTTTCATTCAGTCAGTAGCTTCAAACATTTCTGGTATATGAAAAACATGTTTTTCAATGGCAAAAATCAATGAATATTGTAAATGCACAAACAGTAATATCTCCACATTGCAAGGTGCAATTCTGAAATTTTTTGCTTTTTCCTGTTAATCCTAGCATGATAAAGAAGATTCAAAGAGAGTGAGATGCCAGCTCCTTTCATTCAGTCAGTAGCTTCAAACATTTCTGGTATATGAAAAACATGTTTTTCAATGGCAAAAATCAATGAATATTGTAAATGCACAAACAGTAATATCTCCACATTGCAAGGTGCAATTCTGAAATTTTTTGCTTTTTCCTGCTAATCCTAGCATGATAAAGAAGATTCAAAGAGAGTGAGATGCCAGCTCCTTTCATTCAGTCAGTAGCTTCAAACATTTCTGGTATATGAAAAACGTTTTTCAATGGCAAAAATCAATGAATATTGTAAATGCACAAACAGTAATATCTCCACATTGCAAGGTGCAATTCTGAAATTTTTTGCTTTTTCCTGTTAATCCTAGCATGATAAAGAAGATTCAAAGAGAGTGAGATGCCAGCTCCTTTCATTCAGTCAGTAGCTTCAAACATTTCTGGTATATGAAAAACATGTTTTTCAATGGCAAAAATCAATGAATATTGTAAATGCACAAACAGTAATATCTCCGCATTGCAAGGTGCAATTCTGAAATTTTTTGCTTTTTCCTGCTAATCCTAGCATGATAAAGAAGATTCAAAGAGAGTGAGATGCCAGCTCCTTTCATTCAGTCAGTAGCTTCAAACATTTCTGGTATATGAAAAACATGTTTTTCAATGGCAAAAATCAATGAATATTGTAAATGCACAAACAGTAATATCTCCACATTGCACGGTGCAATTCTGAAATTTTTAGCTTTTTCCTGTTAATCCTAGCATGATAAAGAAGATTCAAAGAGAGTGAGATCATCAACGACGATCAGATTGGCTTCGTTGGTGGGAGGCAAGCAACTGATGGCTCTAGAAGACTTCTGAATATTATTAAGGTGATAAATACGGCGAAACTCCCAACTTCATTGCTTGCTTTAGACGCTGAAAAAGCTTTCGACAGGTTAAATTGGCTATACCTTAAACTCACCCTTATTAAATTCGGTTTTGATAACAAATTTCTCTCTTCAATTATGGCCCTCTATTCTAACCCCCAAGCAAAAATTTATGTTAACAATTATCTCTCAAATCCAATCCCTATCACAAATGGTACTAGACAGGGTTGCCCACTTTCCCCCCTTCTCTTTGTCCTGGCTATGGAGCCTTTGGCACAGAGGATTAGAGAAAACACTGACATTAGGGGGATTTCTACCCCATCTCGAGAATTTAAAATTGGCCTCTTTGCAGATGATGTTATGCTTTCCTTACTGGACCCAGTAAATTCGGTTGCGGAAGTTTCGAAGGTTCTAGAACTATTCTCTCAGATTTCTTATTTTAAGATCAATAATGAGAAGTCTAAACTTTTAAACATTAATCTGGACCGTCAGACGAGAGAGGTTTTACACTCGAGATTTTCCTTCGGTTTGGCTAAACGCAATCTGACTTATTTGGGGATCAGTATTGGTAAAACTATTAACTCAACAATTTCTGACAACCTGGTTCTGATTGAGGATATCGTCCGTGGAGATTTGATGGAATTTTTGAAAAGAGATTTGTCATGGTGGGGTAGAGTCCTCTCTATTAAGATGTTTGTTCTACCCAAAATCTTGTATTTTTTCCGCAACTTACCTCTAACTATTTCTCACATCTTTATTCAAAAAATTCAAAATCAGATTAATTCCTATGTCTGGGATAATAAACGTGCGAGGATATCTGCAGATATATTGTACAAGAATAAGTGCAACGGAGGTCTGAGCCACCCTAATATTTCCGCTTACTATTTGGCAAACCTCATCAAACAGAGCAGTAATTGGTTTAATTCTGACAGTCCCCCAGCTTGGATGACTCTGGAGACCTTCTTAAATAATGGTTCTTCTCCCCGTGAATTGTTACTTAGGCATCTCTTTAAACAGTGCACTCATGATTCTTCCCATCCTATTTTCCAGGCGATTATTGACGCCTGGAAAAAAATCGCCAAAAGAAAGAAAAAGAGTCCCCTAAGAGATTCTGATATGGATAAGTTCTCTTTTGTCAAAAATTTTCCAATTGGTTTTGTTGCTGATCTGTATAACTCTTCCATTCCAGATCAGTGGGACAATAAAGGGTTAAGGAAAATTGGAGACTTCTATGAAGCTTCTGCCTTTATTCCTTTCCAAACTCTTAAAAAAAGATTCAACTTACCTTCCTCTGATTTCTTTTTATACTCTCATTTAAAGAGCATTATTCTGGAATTTATTTCTGGTAAACTTATTGTTTCTGAAACCTCGGTGAACCTGTTAAGCAACCCATCCCACAAAATTTTTTGGAGCCTGAGACACATATATAACAGCTTCAATAATGATCTTTCCTTCCAAAAACACCTCTACATGATACGCTGGGAAAAAGATCTAAAACTCAATTTCCAATCCGATCAATGGGAGAGTGCTGTTCTTTTTTCTCAAGCCTCTAATATATCTATGCCCTTACAAGAGGCTTACTTCAAAATTCTAACCAGATGGTATTACACTCCAATCAGGCTTCACCATATAAAGCCCAGCAACTCTCCCCTTTGTTGGAGGGAGTGCGGCCTTAGGGGAGATCTTTTACATCTCTTTTGGAGCTGCCCTAAAATCCGGAATCTATGGGCTCAGATCTCTTCTTTGGTAGATGACCTTTTAGGCAGACCTGTAGTATTGACCCCTCAAATGGCTTTACTATCCTTAGATCTCGAACCATATAAGTCGTTTGAAAGATCTTTGGTGATTCACTTATTTTCAGTGTGTAAGAACGCATTGGCTTTTTATTGGAGAAAGTCACATGTCCCCACTTTGGAGGACTTAGTTGATAAGATGAATCTCCATAGAATATTTGAACTCAGATTTGCCCTTATCAACAATAATTTACTTAAATTTTCTAGGAAGTGGGATATTTGACTCACTAAATTCCCTCAACCCTCTCATAACGCTGGAACATCTTAATGTGTGTCGTGTTTAGCTCATTAATATGTTTAATTTTTGTTAATGATAGTAATGTGTGTTTAAAGTGTTCAAATTTCTGTATTATCGTATATACTATTTGACGAACAAATTTCTCCCATCTTTCCTGATTATCCATTCCCGTTTGTTCCCTTTCCCTTTCCCTTCCCTCAGAATTTTTCCCTTATTATGAATATTCTTTTGTCACTACTTTTATGCTACGTGTGTTATTCCCCTGTTAAATTGTTTATTAAAAATAAAAAAATATGGTAAAACAAAGAGAGTGAGATGCCAGCTCCTTTCATTCAGTCAGTAGCTTCAAACATTTCTGGTATATGAAAAACATGTTTTTCAATGGCAAAAATCAATGAATATTGTAAATGCACAAACAGTAATATCTCCACATTGCAAGGTGCAATTCTGAAATTTTTTGCTTTTTCCTGCTAATCCTAGCATGATAAAGAAGATTCAAAGAGAGTGAGATGCCAGCTCCTTTCATTCAGTCAGTAGCTTCAAACATTTCTGGTATATGAAAAACATGTTTTTCAATGGCAAAAATCAATGAATATTGTAAATGCACAAACAGTAATATCTCCACATTGCACGGTGCAATTCTGAAATTTTTAGCTTTTTCCTGTTAATCCTAGCATGATAAAGAAGATTCAAAGAGAGTGAGATGCCAGCTCCTTTCATTCAGTCAGTAGCTTCAAACATTTCTGGTATATGAAAAACATGTTTTTCAATGGCAAAAATCAATGAATATTGTAAATGCACAAACAGTAATATCTCCACATTGCAAGGTGCAATTCTGAAATTTTTTGCTTTTTCCTGTTAATCCTAGCATGATAAAGAAGATTCAAAGAGAGTGAGATGCCAGCTCCTTTCATTCAGTCAGTAGCTTCAAACATTTCTGGTATATGAAAAACATGTTTTTCAATGGCAAAAATCAATGAATATTGTAAATGCACAAACAGTAATATCTCCACATTGCACGGTGCAATTCTGAAATTTTTAGCTTTTTCCTGTTAATCCTAGCATGATAAAGAAGATTCAAAGAGAGTGAGATGCCAGCTCCTTTCATTCAGTCAGTAGCTTCAAACATTTCTGGTATATGAAAAACATGTTTTTCAATGGCAAAAATCAATGAATATTGTAAATGCACAAACAGTAATATCTCCACATTGCAAGGTGCAATTCTGAAATTTTTTGCTTTTTCCTGCTAATCCTAGCATGATAAAGAAGATTCAAAGAGAGTGAGATGCCAGCTCCTTTCATTCAGTCAGTAGCTTCAAACATTTCTGGTATATGAAAAACATGTTTTTCAATGGCAAAAATCAATGAATATTGTAAATGCACAAACAGTAATATCTCCACATTGCACGGTGCAATTCTGAAATTTTTAGCTTTTTCCTGTTAATCCTAGCATGATAAAGAAGATTCAAAGAGAGTGAGATGCCAGCTCCTTTCATTCAGTCAGTAGCTTCAAACATTTCTGGTATATGAAAAACGTTTTTCAATGGCAAAAATCAATGAATATTGTAAATGCACAAACAGTAATATCTCCACATTGCAAGGTGCAATTCTGAAATTTTTTGCTTTTTCCTGCTAATCCTAGCATGATATAGAAGATTCAAAGAGAGTGAGATGCCAGCTCCTTTCATTCAGTCAGTAGCTTCAAACATTTCTGGTATATGAAAAACATGTTTTTCAATGGCAAAAATCAATGAATATTGTAAATGCACAAACAGTAATATCTCCACATTGCAAGGTGCAATTCTGAAATTTTTAGCTTTTTCCTGTTAATCCTAGCATGATAAAGAAGATTCAAAGAGAGTGAGATGCCAGCTCCTTTCATTGTCAGTAGCTTCAAACATTTCTGGTATATGAAAAACATGTTTTTCAATGGCAAAAATCAATGAATATTGTAAATGCACAAACAGTAATATCTCCACATTGCAAGGTGCAATTCTGAAATTTTTTGCTTTTTCCTGTTAATCCTAGCATGATAAAGAAGATTCAAAGAGAGTGAGATGCCAGCTCCTTTCATTCAGTCAGTAGCTTCAAACATTTCTGGTATATGAAAAACGTTTTTCAATGGCAAAAATCAATGAATATTGTAAATGCACAAACAGTAATATCTCCACATTGCAAGGTGCAATTCTGAAATTTTTTGCTTTTTCCTGCTAATCCTAGCATGATATAGAAGATTCAAAGAGAGTGAGATGCCAGCTCCTTTCATTCAGTCAGTAGCTTCAAACATTTCTGGTATATGAAAAACATGTTTTTCAATGGCAAAAATCAATGAATATTGTAAATGCACAAACAGTAATATCTCCACATTGCACGGTGCAATTCTGAAATTTTTAGCTTTTTCCTGTTAATCCTAGCATGATAAAGAAGATTCAAAGAGAGTGAGATGCCAGCTCCTTTCATTGTCAGTAGCTTCAAACATTTCTGGTATATGAAAAACATGTTTTTCAATGGCAAAAATCAATGAATATTGTAAATGCACAAACAGTAATATCTCCACATTGCAAGGTGCAATTCTGAAATTTTTTGCTTTTTCCTGTTAATCCTAGCATGATAAAGAAGATTCAAAGAGAGTGAGATGCCAGCTCCTTTCATTCAGTCAGTAGCTTCAAACATTTCTGGTATATGAAAAACATGTTTTTCAATGGCAAAAATCAATGAATATTGTAAATGCACAAACAGTAATATCTCCACATTGCAAGGTGCAATTCTGAAATTTTTTGCTTTTTCCTGCTAATCTTAGCATGATAAAGAAGATTCAAAGAGAGTGAGATGCCAGCTCCTTTCATTCAGTCAGTAGCTTCAAACATTTCTGGTATATGAAAAACATGTTTTTCAATGGCAAAAATCAATGAATATTGTAAATGCACAAACAGTAATATCTCCACATTGCACGGTGCAATTCTGAAATTTTTAGCTTTTTCCTGTTAATCCTAGCATGATAAAGAAGATTCAAAGAGAGTGAGATGCCAGCTCCTTTCATTCAGTCAGTAGCTTCAAACATTTCTGGTATATGAAAAACATGTTTTTCAATGGCAAAAATCAATGAATATTGTAAATGCACAAACAGTAATATCTCCACATTGCAAGGTGCAATTCTGAAATTTTTTGCTTTTTCCTGCTAATCCTAGCATGATAAAGAAGATTCAAAGAGAGTGAGATGCCAGCTCCTTTCATTCAGTCAGTAGCTTCAAACATTTCTGGTATATGAAAAACATGTTTTTCAATGGCAAAAATCAATGAATATTGTAAATGCACAAACAGTAATATCTCCACATTGCACGGTGCAATTCTGAAATTTTTAGCTTTTTCCTGTTAATCCTAGCATGATAAAGATTCAAAGAGAGTGAGATGCCAGCTCCTTTCATTCAGTCAGTAGCTTCAAACATTTCTGGTATATGAAAAACATGTTTTTCAATGGCAAAAATCAATGAATATTGTAAATGCACAAACAGTAATATCTCCACATTGCAAGGTGCAATTCTGAAATTTTTTGCTTTTTCCTGTTAATCCTAGCATGATAAAGAAGATTCAAAGAGAGTGAGATGCCAGCTCCTTTCATTCAGTCAGTAGCTTCAAACATTTCTGGTATATGAAAAACATGTTTTTCAATGGCAAAAATCAATGAATATTGTAAATGCACAAACAGTAATATCTCCACATTGCAAGGTGCAATTCTGAAATTTTTTGCTTTTTCCTGCTAATCCTAGCATGATAAAGAAGATTCAAAGAGAGTGAGATGCCAGCTCCTTTCATTCAGTCAGTAGCTTCAAACATTTCTGGTATATGAAAAACATGTTTTTCAATGGCAAAAATCAATGAATATTGTAAATGCACAAACAGTAATATCTCCACATTGCACGGTGCAATTCTGAAATTTTTAGCTTTTTCCTGTTAATCCTAGCATGATAAAGAAGATTCAAAGAGAGTGAGATGCCAGCTCCTTTCATTCAGTCAGTAGCTTCAAACATTTCTGGTATATGAAAAACATGTTTTTCAATGGCAAAAATCAATGAATATTGTAAATGCACAAACAGTAATATCTCCACATTGCAAGGTGCAATTCTGAAATTTTTTGCTTTTTCCTGTTAATCCTAGCATGATAAAGAAGATTCAAAGAGAGTGAGATGCCAGCTCCTTTCATTCAGTCAGTAGCTTCAAACATTTCTGGTATATGAAAAACATGTTTTTCAATGGCAAAAATCAATGAATATTGTAAATGCACAAACAGTAATATCTCCACATTGCAAGGTGCAATTCTGAAATTTTTTGCTTTTTCCTGCTAATCCTAGCATGATAAAGAAGATTCAAAGAGAGTGAGATGCCAGCTCCTTTCATTCAGTCAGTAGCTTCAAACATTTCTGGTATATGAAAAACATGTTTTTCAATGGCAAAAATCAATGAATATTGTAAATGCACAAACAGTAATATCTCCACATTGCACGGTGCAATTCTGAAATTTTTAGCTTTTTCCTGTTAATCCTAGCATGATAAAGAAGATTCAAAGAGAGTGAGATGCCAGCTCCTTTCATTCAGTCAGTAGCTTCAAACATTTCTGGTATATGAAAAACATGTTTTTCAATGGCAAAAATCAATGAATATTGTAAATGCACAAACAGTAATATCTCCACATTGCAAGGTGCAATTCTGAAATTTTTTGCTTTTTCCTGCTAATCCTAGCATGATAAAGAAGATTCAAAGAGAGTGAGATGCCAGCTCCTTTCATTCAGTCAGTAGCTTCAAACATTTCTGGTATATGAAAAACATGTTTTTCAATGGCAAAAATCAATGAATATTGTAAATGCACAAACAGTAATATCTCCACATTGCACGGTGCAATTCTGAAATTTTTAGCTTTTTCCTGTTAATCCTAGCATGATAAAGATTCAAAGAGAGTGAGATGCCAGCTCCTTTCATTCAGTCAGTAGCTTCAAACATTTCTGGTATATGAAAAACATGTTTTTCAATGGCAAAAATCAATGAATATTGTAAATGCACAAACAGTAATATCTCCACATTGCAAGGTGCAATTCTGAAATTTTTTGCTTTTTCCTGTTAATCCTAGCATGATAAAGAAGATTCAAAGAGAGTGAGATGCCAGCTCCTTTCATTCAGTCAGTAGCTTCAAACATTTCTGGTATATGAAAAACATGTTTTTCAATGGCAAAAATCAATGAATATTGTAAATGCACAAACAGTAATATCTCCACATTGCAAGGTGCAATTCTGAAATTTTTTGCTTTTTCCTGCTAATCCTAGCATGATAAAGAAGATTCAAAGAGAGTGAGATGCCAGCTCCTTTCATTCAGTCAGTAGCTTCAAACATTTCTGGTATATGAAAAACATGTTTTTCAATGGCAAAAATCAATGAATATTGTAAATGCACAAACAGTAATATCTCCACATTGCACGGTGCAATTCTGAAATTTTTAGCTTTTTCCTGTTAATCCTAGCATGATAAAGAAGATTCAAAGAGAGTGAGATGCCAGCTCCTTTCATTCAGTCAGTAGCTTCAAACATTTCTGGTATATGAAAAACATGTTTTTCAATGGCAAAAATCAATGAATATTGTAAATGCACAAACAGTAATATCTCCACATTGCAAGGTGCAATTCTGAAATTTTTTGCTTTTTCCTGTTAATCCTAGCATGATAAAGAAGATTCAAAGAGAGTGAGATGCCAGCTCCTTTCATTCAGTCAGTAGCTTCAAACATTTCTGGTATATGAAAAACATGTTTTTCAATGGCAAAAATCAATGAATATTGTAAATGCACAAACAGTAATATCTCCACATTGCAAGGTGCAATTCTGAAATTTTTTGCTTTTTCCTGCTAATCCTAGCATGATAAAGAAGATTCAAAGAGAGTGAGATGCCAGCTCCTTTCATTCAGTCAGTAGCTTCAAACATTTCTGGTATATGAAAAACATGTTTTTCAATGGCAAAAATCAATGAATATTGTAAATGCACAAACAGTAATATCTCCACATTGCACGGTGCAATTCTGAAATTTTTAGCTTTTTCCTGTTAATCCTAGCATGATAAAGAAGATTCAAAGAGAGTGAGATGCCAGCTCCTTTCATTCAGTCAGTAGCTTCAAACATTTCTGGTATATGAAAAACATGTTTTTCAATGGCAAAAATCAATGAATATTGTAAATGCACAAACAGTAATATCTCCACATTGCAAGGTGCAATTCTGAAATTTTTTGCTTTTTCCTGCTAATCCTAGCATGATAAAGAAGATTCAAAGAGAGTGAGATGCCAGCTCCTTTCATTCAGTCAGTAGCTTCAAACATTTCTGGTATATGAAAAACATGTTTTTCAATGGCAAAAATCAATGAATATTGTAAATGCACAAACAGTAATATCTCCACATTGCACGGTGCAATTCTGAAATTTTTAGCTTTTTCCTGTTAATCCTAGCATGATAAAGATTCAAAGAGAGTGAGATGCCAGCTCCTTTCATTCAGTCAGTAGCTTCAAACATTTCTGGTATATGAAAAACATGTTTTTCAATGGCAAAAATCAATGAATATTGTAAATGCACAAACAGTAATATCTCCACATTGCAAGGTGCAATTCTGAAATTTTTTGCTTTTTCCTGTTAATCCTAGCATGATAAAGAAGATTCAAAGAGAGTGAGATGCCAGCTCCTTTCATTCAGTCAGTAGCTTCAAACATTTCTGGTATATGAAAAACATGTTTTTCAATGGCAAAAATCAATGAATATTGTAAATGCACAAACAGTAATATCTCCACATTGCAAGGTGCAATTCTGAAATTTTTTGCTTTTTCCTGCTAATCCTAGCATGATAAAGAAGATTCAAAGAGAGTGAGATGCCAGCTCCTTTCATTCAGTCAGTAGCTTCAAACATTTCTGGTATATGAAAAACATGTTTTTCAATGGCAAAAATCAATGAATATTGTAAATGCACAAACAGTAATATCTCCACATTGCACGGTGCAATTCTGAAATTTTTAGCTTTTTCCTGTTAATCCTAGCATGATAAAGAAGATTCAAAGAGAGTGAGATGCCAGCTCCTTTCATTCAGTCAGTAGCTTCAAACATTTCTGGTATATGAAAAACATGTTTTTCAATGGCAAAAATCAATGAATATTGTAAATGCACAAACAGTAATATCTCCACATTGCAAGGTGCAATTCTGAAATTTTTTGCTTTTTCCTGCTAATCCTAGCATGATAAAGAAGATTCAAAGAGAGTGAGATGCCAGCTCCTTTCATTCAGTCAGTAGCTTCAAACATTTCTGGTATATGAAAAACATGTTTTTCAATGGCAAAAATCAATGAACATTGTAAATGCACAAACAGTAATATCTCCACATTGCACGGTGCAATTCTGAAATTTTTAGCTTTTTCCTGTTAATCCTAGCATGATAAAGAAGATTCAAAGAGAGTGACATGCCAGCTCCTTTCATTCAGTCATTAGCTTCAAACATTTCTGGTATATGAAAAACATGTTTTTCAATGGCAAAAATCAATGAATATTGTAAATGCACAAACAGTAATATCTCCACATTGCACGGTGCAATTCTGAAATTTTTAGCTTTTTCCTGTTAATCCTAGCATGATAAAGAAGATTCAAAGAGAGTGAGATGCCAGCTCCTTTCATTCAGTCAGTAGCTTCAAACATTTCTGGTATATGAAAAACATGTTTTTCAATGGCAAAAATCAATGAATATTGTAAATGCACAAACAGTAATATCTCCACATTGCAAGGTGCAATTCTGAAATTTTTTGCTTTTTCCTGCTAATCCTAGCATGATAAAGAAGATTCAAAGAGAGTGAGATGCCAGCTCCTTTCATTCAGTCAGTAGCTTCAAACATTTCTGGTATATGAAAAACATGTTTTTCAATGGCAAAAATCAATGAATATTGTAAATGCACAAACAGTAATATCTCCACATTGCACGGTGCAATTCTGAAATTTTTAGCTTTTTCCTGTTAATCCTAGCATGATAAAGAAGATTCAAAGAGAGTGAGATGCCAGCTCCTTTCATTCAGTCAGTAGCTTCAAACATTTCTGGTATATGAAAAACATGTTTTTCAATGGCAAAAATCAATGAATATTGTAAATGCACAAACAGTAATATCTCCACATTGCAAGGTGCAATTCTGAAATTTTTTGCTTTTTCCTGCTAATCCTAGCATGATAAAGAAGATTCAAAGAGAGTGAGATGCCAGCTCCTTTCATTCAGTCAGTAGCTTCAAACATGTCTGGTATATGAAAAACATGTTTTTCAATGGCAAAAATCAATGAATATTGTAAATGCACAAACAGTAATATCTCCACATTGCACGGTGCAATTCTGAAATTTTTAGCTTTTTCCTGTTAATCCTAGCATGATAAAGAAGATTCAAAGAGAGTGAGATGCCAGCTCCTTTCATTCAGTCAGTAGCTTCAAACATTTCTGGTATATGAAAAACATGTTTTTCAATGGCAAAAATCAATGAATATTGTAAATGCACAAACAGTAATATCTCCACATTGCAAGGTGCAATTCTGAAATTTTTTGCTTTTTCCTGTTAATCCTAGCATGATAAAGATTCAAAGAGAGTGAGATGCCAGCTCCTTTCATTCAGTCAGTAGCTTCAAACATTTCTGGTATATGAAAAACATGTTTTTCAATGGCAAAAATCAATGAATATTGTAAATGCACAAACAGTAATATCTCCACATTGCACGGTGCAATTCTGAAATTTTTAGCTTTTTCCTGTTAATCCTAGCATGATAAAGAAGATTCAAAGAGAGTGAGATGCCAGCTCCTTTCATTCAGTCAGTAGCTTCAAACATTTCTGGTATATGAAAAACATGTTTTTCAATGGCAAAAATCAATGAATATTGTAAATGCACAAACAATAATATCTCCACATTGCAAGGTGCAATTCTGAAATTTTTTGCTTTTTCCTGCTAATCCTAGCATGATAAAGAAGATTCAGAGTGAGATGCCAGCTCCTTTCATTCAGTCAGTAGCTTCAAACATTTCTGGTATATGAAAAACATGTTTTTCAATGGCAAAAATCAATGAATATTGTAAATGCACAAACAGTAATATCTCCACATTGCACGGTGCAATTCTGAAATTTTTAGCTTTTTCCTGTTAATCCTAGCATGATAAAGAAGATTCAAAGAGAGTGAGATGCCAGCTCCTTTCATTCAGTCAGTAGCTTCAAACATTTCTGGTATATGAAAAACATGTTTTTCAATGGCAAAAATCAATGAATATTGTAAATGCACAAACAGTAATATCTCCACATTGCAAGGTGCAATTCTGAAATTTTTTGCTTTTTCCTGTTAATCCTAGCATGATAAAGAAGATTCAAAGAGAGTGAGATGCCAGCTCCTTTCATTCAGTCAGTAGCTTCAAACATTTCTGGTATATGAAAAACATGTTTTTCAATGGCAAAAATCAATGAATATTGTAAATGCACAAACAGTAATATCTCCACATTGCAAGGTGCAATTCTGAAATTTTTTGCTTTTTCCTGCTAATCCTAGCATGATAAAGAAGATTCAAAGAGAGTGAGATGCCAGCTCCTTTCATTCAGTCAGTAGCTTCAAACATTTCTGGTATATGAAAAACATGTTTTTCAATGGCAAAAATCAATGAATATTGTAAATGCACAAACAGTAATATCTCCACATTGCACGGTGCAATTCTGAAATTTTTAGCTTTTTCCTGTTAATCCTAGCATGATAAAGAAGATTCAAAGAGAGTGAGATGCCAGCTCCTTTCATTCAGTCAGAAGCTTCAAACATTTCTGGTATATGAAAAACATGTTTTTCAATGGCAAAAATCAATGAATATTGTAAATGCACAAACAGTAATATCTCCACATTGCAATGTGCAATTCTGAAATTTTTTGCTTTTTCCTGCTAATCCTAGCATGATAAAGAAGATTCAAAGAGAGTGAGATGCCAGCTCCGTTCATTCAGTCAGAAGCTTCAAACATTTCTGGTATATGAAAAACATGTTTTTCAATGGCAAAAATCAATGAATATTGTAAATGCACAAACAGTAATATCTCCACATTGCACGGTGCAATTCTGAAATTTTTAGCTTTTTCCTGTTAATCCTAGCATGATAAAGAAGATTCAAAGAGAGTGAGATGCCAGCTCCTTTCATTCAGTCAGTAGCTTCAAACATTTCTGGTATATGAAAAACATGTTTTTCAATGGCAAAAATCAATGAATATTGTAAATGCACAAACAGTAATATCTCCACACTGCAAGGTGCAATTCTGAAATTTTTTGCTTTTTCCTGCTAATCCTAGCATGATAAAGAAGATTCAAAGAGAGTGAGATGCCAGCTCCTTTCATTCAGTCAGTAGCTTCAAACATTTCTGGTATATGAAAAACATGTTTTTCAATGGCAAAAATCAATGAATATTGTAAATGCACAAACAGTAATATCTCCACATTGCAAGGTGCAATTCTGAAATTTTTTGCTTTTTCCTGCTAATCCTAGCATGATGAAGATTCAAAGAGAGTGAGATGCCAGCTCCTTTCATTCAGTCAGTAGCTTCAAACATTTCTGGTATATGAAAAACATGTTTTTCAATGGCAAAAATCAATGAATATTGTAAATGCACAAACAGTAACATCTCCACATTGCAAGGTGCAATTCTGAAATTTTTTGCTTTTTCCTGCTAATCCTAGCATGATAAAGAAGATTCAAAGAGAGTGAGATGCCAGCTCCTTTCATTTAGTCAGTAGCTTCAAACATTTCTGGTATATGAAAAACATGTTTTTCAATGGCAAAAATCAATGAATATTGTAAATGCACAAACAGTAATATCTCCACATTGCACGGTGCAATTCTGAAATTTTTAGCTTTTTCCTGTTAATCCTAGCATGATAAAGAAGATTCAAAGAGAGTGAGATGCCAGCTCCTTTCATTCAGTCAGTAGCTTCAAACATTTCTGGTATATGAAAAACATGTTTTTCAATGGCAAAAATCAATGAATATTGTAAATGCACAAACAGTAATATCTCCACATTGCACGGTGCAATTCTGAAATTTTTAGCTTTTTCCTGTTAATCCTAGCATGATAAAGAAGATTCAAAGAGAGTGAGATGCCAGCTCCTTTCATTCAGTCATTAGCTTCAAACATTTCTGGTATATGAAAAACATGTTTTTCAATGCAAAAATCAATGAATATTGTAAATGCACAAACAGTAATATCTCCACATTGCACGGTGCAATTCTGAAATTTTTAGCTTTTTCCTGTTAATCCTAGCATGATAAAGAAGATTCAAAGAGAGTGAGATGCCAGCTCCTTTCATTCAGTCAGTAGCTTCAAACATTTCTGGTATATAAAAAACATGTTTTTCAATGGCAAAAATCAATGAATATTGTAAATGCACAAACAGTAATATCTCCACATTGCAAGGTGCAATTCTGAAATTTTTTGCTTTTTCCTGTTAATCCTAGCATGATAAAGAAGATTCAAAGAGAGTGAGATGCCAGCTCCTTTCATTCAGTCAGTAGCTTCAAACATTTCTGGTATATGAAAAACATGTTTTTCAATGGCAAAAATCAATGAATATTGTAAATGCACAAACAGTAATATCTCCACATTGCAAGGTGCAATTCTGAAATTTTTTGCTTTTTCCTGTTAATCCTAGCATGATAAAGAAGATTCAAAGAGAGTGAGATGCCAGCTCCTTTCATTCAGTCAGTAGCTTCAAACATTTCTGGTATATGAAAAACATGTTTTTCAATGGCAAAAATCAATGAATATTGTAAATGCACAAACAGTAATATCTCCACATTGCAAGGTGCAATTCTGAAATTTTTTGCTTTTTCCTGCTAATCCTAGCATGATAAAGAAGATTCAAAGAGAGTGAGATGCCAGCTCCTTTCATTCAGTCAGTAGCTTCAAACATTTCTGGTATATGAAAAACATGTTTTTCAATGGCAAAAATCAATGAATATTGTAAATGCACAAACAGTAATATCTCCACATTGCAAGGTGCAATTCTGAAATTTTTTGCTTTTTCCTGCTAATCCTAGCATGATAAAGAAGATTCAAAGAGAGTGAGATGCCAGCTCCTTTCATTCAGTCAGTAGCTTCAAACATTTCTGGTATATGAAAAACATGTTTTTCAATGGCAAAAATCAATGAATATTGTAAATGCACAAACAGTAATATCTCCACATTGCACGGTGCAATTCTGAAATTTTTAGCTTTTTCCTGTTAATCCTAGCATGATAAAGAAGATTCAAAGAGAGTGAGATGCCAGCTCCTTTCATTCAGTCAGTAGCTTCAAACATTTCTGGTATATGAAAAACATGTTTTTCAATGGCAAAAATCAATGAATATTGTAAATGCACAAACAGTAATATCTCCACATTGCAAGGTGCAATTCTGAAATTTTTTGCTTTTTCCTGCTAATCCTAGCATGATAAAGAAGATTCAAAGAGAGTGAGATGCCAGCTCCTTTCATTCAGTCAGTAGCTTCAAACATGTCTGGTATATGAAAAACATGTTTTTCAATGGCAAAAATCAATGAATATTGTAAATGCACAAACAGTAATATCTCCACATTGCACGGTGCAATTCTGAAATTTTTAGCTTTTTCCTGTTAATCCTAGCATGATAAAGAAGATTCAAAGAGAGTGAGATGCCAGCTCCTTTCATTCAGTCAGTAGCTTCAAACATTTCTGGTATATGAAAAACATGTTTTTCAATGGCAAAAATCAATGAATATTGTAAATGCACAAACAGTAATATCTCCACATTGCAAGGTGCAATTCTGAAATTTTTTGCTTTTTCCTGTTAATCCTAGCATGATAAAGAAAATTCAAAGAGAGTGAGATGCCAGCTCCTTTCATTCAGTCAGTAGCTTCAAACATTTCTGGTATATGAAAAACATGTTTTTCAATGGCAAAAATCAATGAATATTGTAAATGCACAAACAGTAATATCTCCACATTGCAAGGTGCAATTCTGAAATTTTTTGCTTTTTCCTGCTAATCCTAGCATGATAAAGAAGATTCAAAGAGAGTGAGATGCCAGCTCCTTTCATTCAGTCAGTAGCTTCAAACATTTCTGGTATATGAAAAACATGTTTTTCAATGGCAAAAATCAATGAATATTGTAAATGCACAAACAGTAATATCTCCACATTGCACGGTGCAATTCTGAAATTTTTAGCTTTTTCCTGTTAATCCTAGCATGATAAAGAAGATTCAAAGAGAGTGAGATGCCAGCTCCTTTCATTCAGTCAGTAGCTTCAAACATTTCTGGTATATGAAAAACATGTTTTTCAATGGCAAAAATCAATGAATATTGTAAATGCACAAACAGTAATATCTCCACATTGCAAGGTGCAATTCTGAAATTTTTGCTTTTTCCTGCTAATCCTAGCATGATAAAGAAGATTCAAAGAGAGTGAGATGCCAGCTCCTTTCATTCAGTCAGTAGCTTCAAACATGTCTGGTATATGAAAAACATGTTTTTCAATGGCAAAAATCAATGAATATTGTAAATGCACAAACAGTAATATCTCCACATTGCACGGTGCAATTCTGAAATTTTTAGCTTTTTCCTGTTAATCCTAGCATGATAAAGAAGATTCAAAGAGAGTGAGATGCCAGCTCCTTTCATTCAGTCAGTAGCTTCAAACATTTCTGGTATATGAAAAACATGTTTTTCAATGGCAAAAATCAATGAATATTGTAAATGCACAAACAGTAATATCTCCACATTGCAAGGTGCAATTCTGAAATTTTTTGCTTTTTCCTGCTAATCCTAGCATGATAAAGAAGATTCAAAGAGAGTGAGATGCCAGCTCCTTTCATTCAGTCAGTAGCTTCAAACATTTCTGGTATATGAAAAACATGTTTTTCAATGGCAAAAATCAATGAATATTGTAAATGCACAAACAGTAATATCTCCACATTGCACGGTGCAATTCTGAAATTTTTAGCTTTTTCCTGTTAATCCTAGCATGATAAAGATTCAAAGAGAGTGAGATGCCAGCTCCTTTCATTCAGTCAGTAGCTTCAAACATTTCTGGTATATGAAAAACATGTTTTTCAATGGCAAAAATCAATGAATATTGTAAATGCACAAACAGTAATATCTCCACATTGCAAGGTGCAATTCTGAAATTTTTTGCTTTTTCCTGTTAATCCTAGCATGATAAAGAAGATTCAAAGAGAGTGAGATGCCAGCTCCTTTCATTCAGTCAGTAGCTTCAAACATTTCTGGTATATGAAAAACATGTTTTTCAATGGCAAAAATCAATGAATATTGTAAATGCACAAACAGTAATATCTCCACATTGCAAGGTGCAATTCTGAAATTTTTTGCTTTTTCCTGCTAATCCTAGCATGATAAAGAAGATTCAAAGAGAGTGAGATGCCAGCTCCTTTCATTCAGTCAGTAGCTTCAAACATTTCTGGTATATGAAAAACATGTTTTTCAATGGCAAAAATCAATGAATATTGTAAATGCACAAACAGTAATATCTCCACATTGCACGGTGCAATTCTGAAATTTTTAGCTTTTTCCTGTTAATCCTAGCATGATAAAGAAGATTCAAAGAGAGTGAGATGCCAGCTCCTTTCATTCAGTCAGTAGCTTCAAACATTTCTGGTATATGAAAAACATGTTTTTCAATGGCAAAAATCAATGAATATTGTAAATGCACAAACAGTAATATCTCCACATTGCAAGGTGCAATTCTGAAATTTTTTGCTTTTTCCTGCTAATCCTAGCATGATAAAGAAGATTCAAAGAGAGTGAGATGCCAGCTCCTTTCATTCAGTCAGTAGCTTCAAACATTTCTGGTATATGAAAAACATGTTTTTCAATGGCAAAAATCAATGAATATTGTAAATGCACAAACAGTAATATCTCCACATTGCACGGTGCAATTCTGAAATTTTTAGCTTTTTCCTGTTAATCCTAGCATGATAAAGAAGATTCAAAGAGAGTGAGATGCCAGCTCCTTTCATTCAGTCATTAGCTTCAAACATTTCTGGTATATGAAAAACATGTTTTTCAATGGCAAAAATCAATGAATATTGTAAATGCACAAACAGTAATATCTCCACATTGCACGGTGCAATTCTGAAATTTTTAGCTTTTTCCTGTTAATCCTAGCATGATAAAGAAGATTCAAAGAGAGTGAGATGCCAGCTCCTTTCATTCAGTCAGTAGCTTCAAACATTTCTGGTATATGAAAAACATGTTTTTCAATGGCAAAAATCAATGAATATTGTAAATGCACAAACAGTAATATCTCCACATTGCAAGGTGCAATTCTGAAATTTTTTGCTTTTTCCTGCTAATCCTAGCATGATAAAGAAGATTCAAGGAGAGTGAGATGCCAGCTCCTTTCATTCAGTCAGTAGCTTCAAACATTTCTGGTATATGAAAAACATGTTTTTCAATGGCAAAAATCAATGAATATTGTAAATGCACAAACAGTAATATCTCCACATTGCACGGTGCAATTCTGAAATTTTTAGCTTTTTCCTGTTAATCCTAGCATGATAAAGAAGATTCAAAGAGAGTGAGATGCCAGCTCCTTTCATTCAGTCAGTAGCTTCAAACATTTCTGGTATATGAAAAACATGTTTTTCAATGGCAAAAATAAATGAATATTGTAAATGCACAAACAGTAATATCTCCACATTGCAAGGTGCAATTCTGAAATTTTTTGCTTTTTCCTGCTAATCCTAGCATGATAAAGAAGATTCAAAGAGAGTGAGATGCCAGCTCCTTTCATTCAGTCAGAAGCTTCAAACATTTCTGGTATATGAAAACCATGTTTTTCAATGGCAAAAATCAATGAATATTGTAAATGCACAAACAGTAATATCTCCACATTGCACGGTGCAATTCTGAAATTTTTAGCTTTTTCCTGTTAATCCTAGCATGATAAAGAAGATTCAAAGAGAGTGAGATGCCAGCTCCTTTCATTCAGTCAGTAGCTTCAAACATTTCTGGTATATGAAAAACATGTTTTTCAATGGCAAAAATCAATGAATATTGTAAATGCACAAACAGTAATATCTCCACACAGCAAGGTGCAATTCTGAAATTTTTTGCTTTTTCCTGCTAATCCTAGCATGATAAAGAAGATTCAAAGAGAGTGAGATGCCAGCTCCTTTCATTCAGTCAGTAGCTTCAAACATTTCTGGTATATGAAAAACATGTTTTTCAATGGCAAAAATCAATGAATATTGTAAATGCACAAACAGTAATATCTCCACATTGCAAGGTGCAATTCTGAAATTTTTTGCTTTTTCCTGCTAATCCTAGCATGATGAAGATTCAAAGAGAGTGAGATGCCAGCTCCTTTCATTCAGTCAGTAGCTTCAAACATTTCTGGTATATGAAAAACATGTTTTTCAATGGCAAAAATCAATGAATATTGTAAATGCACAAACAGTAACATCTCCACATTGCAAGGTGCAATTCTGAAATTTTTTGCTTTTTCCTGCTAATCCTAGCATGATAAAGAAGATTCAAAGAGAGTGAGATGCCAGCTCCTTTCATTCAGTCAGTAGCTTCAAACATTTCTGGTATATGAAAAACATGTTTTTCAATGGCAAAAATCAATGAATATTGTAAATGCACAAACAGTAATATCTCCACATTGCACGGTGCAATTCTGAAATTTTTAGCTTTTTCCTGTTAATCCTAGCATGATAAAGAAGATTCAAAGAGAGTGAGATGCCAGCTCCTTTCATTCAGTCATTAGCTTCAAACATTTCTGGTATATGAAAAACATGTTTTTCAATGGCAAAAATCAATGAATATTGTAAATGCACAAACAGTAATATCTCCACATTGCACGGTGCAATTCTGAAATTTTTAGCTTTTTCCTGTTAATCCTAGCATGATAAAGAAGATTCAAAGAGAGTGAGATGCCAGCTCCTTTCATTCAGTCAGTAGCTTCAAACATTTCTGGTATATGAAAAACATGTTTTTCAATGGCAAAAATCAATGAATATTGTAAATGCACAAACAGTAATATCTCCACATTGCAAGGTGCAATTCTGAAATTTTTTGCTTTTTCCTGTTAATCCTAGCATGATAAAGAAGATTCAAAGAGAGTGAGATGCCAGCTCCTTTCATTCAGTCAGTAGCTTCAAACATTTCTGGTATATGAAAAACATGTTTTTCAATGGCAAAAATCAATGAATATTGTAAATGCACAAACAGTAATATCTCCACATTGCAAGGTGCAATTCTGAAATTTTTTGCTTTTTCCTGTTAATCCTAGCATGATAAAGAAGATTCAAAGAGAGTGAGATGCCAGCTCCTTTCATTCAGTCAGTAGCTTCAAACATTTCTGGTATATGAAAAACATGTTTTTCAATGGCAAAAATCAATGAATATTGTAAATGCACAAACAGTAATATCTCCACATTGCAAGGTGCAATTCTGAAATTTTTTGCTTTTTCCTGCTAATCCTAGCATGATAAAGAAGATTCAAAGAGAGTGAGATGCCAGCTCCTTTCATTCAGTCAGTAGCTTCAAACATTTCTGGTATATGAAAAACATGTTTTTCAATGGCAAAAATCAATGAATATTGTAAATGCACAAACAGTAATATCTCCACATTGCAAGGTGCAATTCTGAAATTTTTTGCTTTTTCCTGCTAATCCTAGCATGATAAAGAAGATTCAAAGAGAGTGAGATGCCAGCTCCTTTCATTCAGTCAGTAGCTTCAAACATTTCTGGTATATGAAAAACATGTTTTTCAATGGCAAAAATCAATGAATATTGTAAATGCACAAACAGTAATATCTCCACATTGCACGGTGCAATTCTGAAATTTTTAGCTTTTTCCTGTTAATCCTAGCATGATAAAGAAGATTCAAAGAGAGTGAGATGCCAGCTCCTTTCATTCAGTCAGTAGCTTCAAACATTTCTGGTATATGAAAAACATGTTTTTCAATGGCAAAAATCAATGAATATTGTAAATGCACAAACAGTAATATCTCCACATTGCAAGGTGCAATTCTGAAATTTTTTGCTTTTTCCTGTTAATCCTAGCATGATAAAGAAGATTCAAAGAGAGTGAGATGCCAGCTCCTTTCATTCAGTCAGTAGCTTCAAACATTTCTGGTATATGAAAAACATGTTTTTCAATGGCAAAAATCAATGAATATTGTAAATGCACAAACAGTAATATCTCCACATTGCAAGGTGCAATTCTGAAATTTTTTGCTTTTTCCTGTTAATCCTAGCATGATAAAGAAGATTCAAAGAGAGTGAGATGCCAGCTCCTTTCATTCAGTCAGTAGCTTCAAACATTTCTGGTATATGAAAAACATGTTTTTCAATGGCAAAAATCAATGAATATTGTAAATGCACAAACAGTAATATCTCCACATTGCAAGGTGCAATTCTGAAATTTTTTGCTTTTTCCTGCTAATCCTAGCATGATAAAGAAGATTCAAAGAGAGTGAGATGCCAGCTCCTTTCATTCAGTCAGTAGCTTCAAACATTTCTGGTATATGAAAAACATGTTTTTCAATGGCAAAAATCAATGAATATTGTAAATGCACAAACAGTAATATCTCCACATTGCAAGGTGCAATTCTGAAATTTTTTGCTTTTTCCTGCTAATCCTAGCATGGTAAAGAAGATTCAAAGAGAGTGAGATGCCAGCTCCTTTCATTCAGTCAGTAGCTTCAAACATTTCTGGTATATGAAAAACATGTTTTTCAATGGCAAAAATCAATGAATATTGTAAATGCACAAACAGTAATATCTCCACATTGCACGGTGCAATTCTGAAATTTTTAGCTTTTTCCTGTTAATCCTAGCATGATAAAGAAGATTCAAAGAGAGTGAGATGCCAGCTCCTTTCATTCAGTCAGTAGCTTCAAACATTTCTGGTATATGAAAAACATGTTTTTCAATGGCAAAAATCAATGAATATTGTAAATGCACAAACAGTAATATCTCCACATTGCAAGGTGCAATTCTGAAATTTTTTGCTTTTTCCTGCTAATCCTAGCATGATAAAGAAGATTCAAAGAGAGTGAGATGCCAGCTCCTTTCATTCAGTCAGTAGCTTCAAACATGTCTGGTATATGAAAAACATGTTTTTCAATGGCAAAAATCAATGAATATTGTAAATGCACAAACAGTAATATCTCCACATTGCACGGTGCAATTCTGAAATTTTTAGCTTTTTCCTGTTAATCCTAGCATGATAAAGAAGATTCAAAGAGAGTGAGATGCCAGCTCCTTTCATTCAGTCAGTAGCTTCAAACATTTCTGGTATATGAAAAACATGTTTTTCAATGGCAAAAATCAATGAATATTGTAAATGCACAAACAGTAATATCTCCACATTGCAAGGTGCAATTCTGAATTTTTTTGCTTTTTCCTGTTAATCCTAGCATGATAAAGAAGATTCAAAGAGAGTGAGATGCCAGCTCCTTTCATTCAGTCAGTAGCTTCAAACATTTCTGGTATATGAAAAACATGTTTTTCAATGGCAAAAATCAATGAATATTGTAAATGCACAAACAGTAATATCTCCACATTGCAAGGTGCAATTCTGAAATTTTTTGCTTTTTCCTGCTAATCCTAGCATGATAAAGAAGATTCAAAGAGAGTGAGATGCCAGCTCCTTTCATTCAGTCAGTAGCTTCAAACATTTCTGGTATATGAAAAACATGTTTTTCAATGGCAAAAATCAATGAATATTGTAAATGCACAAACAGTAATATCTCCACATTGCACGGTGCAATTCTGAAATTTTTAGCTTTTTCCTGTTAATCCTAGCATGATAAAGAAGATTCAAAGAGAGTGAGATGCCAGCTCCTTTCATTCAGTCAGTAGCTTCAAACATTTCTGGTATATGAAAAACATGTTTTTCAATGGCAAAAATCAATGAATATTGTAAATGCACAAACAGTAATATCTCCACATTGCAAGGTGCAATTCTGAAATTTTTGCTTTTTCCTGCTAATCCTAGCATGATAAAGAAGATTCAAAGAGAGTGAGATGCCAGCTCCTTTCATTCAGTCAGTAGCTTCAAACATGTCTGGTATATGAAAATGTTTTTCAATGGCAAAAATCAATGAATATTGTAAATGCACAAACAGTAATATCTCCACATTGCACGGTGCAATTCTGAAATTTTTAGCTTTTTCCTGTTAATCCTAGCATGATAAAGAAGATTCAAAGAGAGTGAGATGCCAGCTCCTTTCATTCAGTCAGTAGCTTCAAACATTTCTGGTATATGAAAAACATGTTTTTCAATGGCAAAAATCAATGAATATTGTAAATGCACAAACAGTAATATCTCCACATTGCAAGGTGCAATTCTGAAATTTTTTGCTTTTTCCTGCTAATCCTAGCATGATAAAGAAGATTCAAAGAGAGTGAGATGCCAGCTCCTTTCATTCAGTCAGTAGCTTCAAACATTTCTGGTATATGAAAAACATGTTTTTCAATGGCAAAAATCAATGAATATTGTAAATGCACAAACAGTAATATCTCCACATTGCACGGTGCAATTCTGAAATTTTTAGCTTTTTCCTGTTAATCCTAGCATGATAAAGATTCAAAGAGAGTGAGATGCCAGCTCCTTTCATTCAGTCAGTAGCTTCAAACATTTCTGGTATATGAAAAACATGTTTTTCAATGGCAAAAATCAATGAATATTGTAAATGCACAAACAGTAATATCTCCACATTGCAAGGTGCAATTCTGAAATTTTTTGCTTTTTCCTGTTAATCCTAGCATGATAAAGAAGATTCAAAGAGAGTGAGATGCCAGCTCCTTTCATTCAGTCAGTAGCTTCAAACATTTCTGGTATATGAAAAACATGTTTTTCAATGGCAAAAATCAATGAATATTGTAAATGCACAAACAGTAATATCTCCACATTGCAAGGTGCAATTCTGATATTTTTTGCTTTTTCCTGCTAATCCTAGCATGATAAAGAAGATTCAAAGAGAGTGAGATGCCAGCTCCTTTCATTCAGTCAGTAGCTTCAAACATTTCTGGTATATGAAAAACATGTTTTTCAATGGCAAAAATCAATGAATATTGTAAATGCACAAACAGTAATATCTCCACATTGCACGGTGCAATTCTGAAATTTTTAGCTTTTTCCTGTTAATCCTAGCATGATAAAGAAGATTCAAAGAGAGTGAGATGCCAGCTCCTTTCATTCAGTCAGTAGCTTCAAACATTTCTGGTATATGAAAAACATGTTTTTCAATGGCAAAAATCAATGAATATTGTAAATGCACAAACAGTAATATCTCCACATTGCAAGGTGCAATTCTGAAATTTTTTGCTTTTTCCTGCTAATCCTAGCATGATAAAGAAGATTCAAAGAGAGTGAGATGCCAGCTCCTTTCATTCAGTCAGTAGCTTCAAACATTTCTGGTATATGAAAAACATGTTTTTCAATGGCAAAAATCAATGAATATTGTAAATGCACAAACAGTAATATCTCCACATTGCACGGTGCAATTCTGAAATTTTTAGCTTTTTCCTGTTAATCCTAGCATGATAAAGAAGATTCAAAGAGAGTGAGATGCCAGCTCCTTTCATTCAGTCAGTAGCTTCAAACATTTCTGGTATATGAAAAACATGTTTTTCAATGGCAAAAATCAATGAATATTGTAAATGCACAAACAGTAATATCTCCACATTGCAAGGTGCAATTCTGAAATTTTTTGCTTTTTCCTGCTAATCCTAGCATGATAAAGAAGATTCAAAGAGAGTGAGATGCCAGCTCCTTTCATTCAGTCAGTAGCTTCAAACATGTCTGGTATATGAAAAACATGTTTTTCAATGGCAAAAATCAATGAATATTGTAAATGCACAAACAGTAATATCTCCACATTGCACGGTGCAATTCTGAAATTTTTAGCTTTTTCCTGTTAATCCTAGCATGATAAAGAAGATTCAAAGAGAGTGAGATGCCAGCTCCTTTCATTCAGTCAGTAGCTTCAAACATTTCTGGTATATGAAAAACATGTTTTTCAATGGCAAAAATCAATGAATATTGTAAATGCACAAACAGTAATATCTCCACATTGCAAGGTGCAATTCTGAAATTTTTTGCTTTTTCCTGTTAATCCTAGCATGATAAAGATTCAAAGAGAGTGAGATGCCAGCTCCTTTCATTCAGTC
Source organism: Phyllobates terribilis (assembly GCF_046119375.1). Lineage (NCBI taxonomy): Eukaryota > Metazoa > Chordata > Amphibia > Anura > Dendrobatidae > Phyllobates > Phyllobates terribilis. The sequence continues at coordinate 8,191 of NW_027366731.1, read as the reverse complement.
AGTAGCTTCAAACATTTCTGGTATATGAAAAACATGTTTTTCAATGGCAAAAATCAATGAATATTGTAAATGCACAAACAGTAATATCTCCACATTGCACGGTGCAATTCTGAAATTTTTAGCTTTTTCCTGTTAATCCTAGCATGATAAAGAAGATTCAAAGAGAGTGAGATGCCAGCTCCTTTCATTCAGTCAGTAGCTTCAAACATTTCTGGTATATGAAAAACATGTTTTTCAATGGCAAAAATCAATGAATATTGTAAATGCACAAACAGTAATATCTCCACATTGCAAGGTGCAATTCTGAAATTTTTTGCTTTTTCCTGCTAATCCTAGCATGATAAAGAAGATTCAAAGAGAGTGAGATGCCAGCTCCTTTCATTCAGTCAGTAGCTTCAAACATTTCTGGTATATGAAAAACATGTTTTTCAATGGCAAAAATCAATGAATATTGTAAATGCACAAACAGTAATATCTCCACATTGCACGGTGCAATTCTGAAATTTTTAGCTTTTTCCTGTTAATCCTAGCATGATAAAGAAGATTCAAAGAGAGTGAGATGCCAGCTCCTTTCATTCAGTCAGTAGCTTCAAACATTTCTGGTATATGAAAAACATGTTTTTCAATGGCAAAAATCAATGAATATTGTAAATGCACAAACAGTAATATCTCCACATTGCAAGGTGCAATTCTGAAATTTTTTGCTTTTTCCTGTTAATCCTAGCATGATAAAGAAGATTCAAAGAGAGTGAGATGCCAGCTCCTTTCATTCAGTCAGTAGCTTCAAACATTTCTGGTATATGAAAAACATGTTTTTCAATGGCAAAAATCAATGAATATTGTAAATGCACAAACAGTAATATCTCCACATTGCAAGGTGCAATTCTGAAATTTTTTGCTTTTTCCTGCTAATCCTAGCATGATAAAGAAGATTCAAAGAGAGTGAGATGCCAGCTCCTTTCATTCAGTCAGTAGCTTCAAACATTTCTGGTATATGAAAAACATGTTTTTCAATGGCAAAAATCAATGAATATTGTAAATGCACAAACAGTAATATCTCCACATTGCACGGTGCAATTCTGAAATTTTTAGCTTTTTCCTGTTAATCCTAGCATGATAAAGAAGATTCAAAGAGAGTGAGATGCCAGCTCCTTTCATTCAGTCAGTAGCTTCAAACATTTCTGGTATATGAAAAACATGTTTTTCAATGGCAAAAATCAATGAATATTGTAAATGCACAAACAGTAATATCTCCACATTGCAAGGTGCAATTCTGAAATTTTTTGCTTTTTCCTGCTAATCCTAGCATGATAAAGAAGATTCAAAGAGAGTGAGATGCCAGCTCCTTTCATTCAGTCAGAAGCTTCAAACATTTCTGGTATATGAAAAACATGTTTTTCAATGGCAAAAATCAATGAATATTGTAAATGCACAAACAGTAATATCTCCACATTGCACGGTGCAATTCTGAAATTTTTAGCTTTTTCCTGTTAATCCTAGCATGATAAAGAAGATTCAAAGAGAGTGAGATGCCAGCTCCTTTCATTCAGTCAGTAGCTTCAAACATTTCTGGTATATGAAAAACATGTTTTTCAATGGCAAAAATCAATGAATATTGTAAATGCACAAACAGTAATATCTCCACACTGCAAGGTGCAATTCTGAAATTTTTTGCTTTTTCCTGCTAATCCTAGCATGATAAAGAAGATTCAAAGAGAGTGAGATGCCAGCTCCTTTCATTCAGTCAGTAGCTTCAAACATTTCTGGTATATGAAAAACATGTTTTTCAATGGCAAAAATCAATGAATATTGTAAATGCACAAACAGTAATATCTCCACATTGCACGGTGCAATTCTGAAATTTTTAGCTTTTTCCTGTTAATCCTAGCATGATAAAGAAGATTCAAAGAGAGTGAGATGCCAGCTAATTTCATTCAGTCAGTAGCTTCAAACATTTCTGGTATATGAAAAACATGTTTTTCAATGGCAAAAATCAATGAATATTGTAAATGCACAAACAGTAATATCTCCACATTGCAAGGTGCAATTCTGAAATTTTTTGCTTTTTCCTGTTAATCCTAGCATGATAAAGAAGATTCAAAGAGAGTGAGATGCCAGCTCCTTTCATTCAGTCAGTAGCTTCAAACATTTCTGGTATATGAAAAACATGTTTTTCAATGGCAAAAATCAATGAATATTGTAAATGCACAAACAGTAATATCTCCACATTGCAAGGTGCAATTCTGAAATTTTTTGCTTTTTCCTGCTAATCCTAGCATGATGAAGATTCAAAGAGAGTGAGATGCCAGCTCCTTTCATTCAGTCAGTAGCTTCAAACATTTCTGGTATATGAAAAACATGTTTTTCAATGGCAAAAATCAATGAATATTGTAAATGCACAAACAGTAACATCTCCACATTGCAAGGTGCAATTCTGAAATTTTTTGCTTTTTCCTGCTAATCCTAGCATGATAAAGAAGATTCAAAGAGAGTGAGATGCCAGCTCCTTTCATTCAGTCAGTAGCTTCAAACATTTCTGGTATATGAAAAACATGTTTTTCAATGGCAAAAATCAATGAATATTGTAAATGCACAAACAGTAATATCTCCACATTGCACGGTGCAATTCTGAAATTTTTAGCTTTTTCCTGTTAATCCTAGCATGATAAAGAAGATTCAAAGAGAGTGAGATGCCAGCTCCTTTCATTCAGTCAGTAGCTTCAAACATTTCTGGTATATGAAAAACATGTTTTTCAATGGCAAAAATCAATGAATATTGTAAATGCACAAACAGTAATATCTCCACATTGCACGGTGCAATTCTGAAATTTTTAGCTTTTTCCTGTTAATCCTAGCATGATAAAGAAGATTCAAAGAGAGTGAGATGCCAGCTCCTTTCATTCAGTCATTAGCTTCAAACATTTCTGGTATATGAAAAACATGTTTTTCAATGGCAAAAATCAATGAATATTGTAAATGCACAAACAGTAATATCTCCACATTGCACGGTGCAATTCTGAAATTTTTAGCTTTTTCCTGTTAATCCTAGCATGATAAAGAAGATTCAAAGAGAGTGAGATGCCAGCTCCTTTCATTCAGTCAGTAGCTTCAAACATTTCTGGTATATGAAAAACATGTTTTTCAATGGCAAAAATCAATGAATATTGTAAATGCACAAACAGTAATATCTCCACATTGCAAGGTGCAATTCTGAAATTTTTTGCTTTTTCCTGTTAATCCTAGCATGATAAAGAAGATTCAAAGAGAGTGAGATGCCAGCTCCTTTCATTCAGTCAGTAGCTTCAAACATTTCTGGTATATGAAAAACATGTTTTTCAATGGCAAAAATCAATGAATATTGTAAATGCACAAACAGTAATATCTCCACATTGCAAGGTGCAATTCTGAAATTTTTTGCTTTTTCCTGTTAATCCTAGCATGATAAAGAAGATTCAAAGAGAATGAGATGCCAGCTCCTTTCATTCAGTCAGTAGCTTCAAACATTTCTGGTATATGAAAAACATGTTTTTCAATGGCAAAAATCAATGAATATTGTAAATGCACAAACAGTAATATCTCCACATTGCAAGGTGCAATTCTGAAATTTTTTGCTTTTTCCTGCTAATCCTAGCATGATAAAGAAGATTCAAAGAGAGTGAGATGCCAGCTCCTTTCATTCAGTCAGTAGCTTCAAACATTTCTGGTATATGAAAAACATGTTTTTCAATGGCAAAAATCAATGAATATTGTAAATGCACAAACAGTAATATCTCCACATTGCAAGGTGCAATTCTGAAATTTTTTGCTTTTTCCTGCTAATCCTAGCATGATAAAGAAGATTCAAAGAGAGTGAGATGCCAGCTCCTTTCATTCAGTCAGTAGCTTCAAACATTTCTGGTATATGAAAAACATGTTTTTCAATGGCAAAAATCAATGAATATTGTAAATGCACAAACAGTAATATCTCCACATTGCACGGTGCAATTCTGAAATTTTTAGCTTTTTCCTGTTAATCCTAGCATGATAAAGAAGATTCAAAGAGAGTGAGATGCCAGCTCCTTTCATTCAGTCAGTAGCTTCAAACATTTCTGGTATATGAAAAACATGTTTTTCAATGGCAAAAATCAATGAATATTGTAAATGCACAAACAGTAATATCTCCACATTGCAAGGTGCAATTCTGAAATTTTTTGCTTTTTCCTGTTAATCCTAGCATGATAAAGAAGATTCAAAGAGAGTGAGATGCCAGCTCCTTTCATTCAGTCAGTAGCTTCAAACATTTCTGGTATATGAAAAACATGTTTTTCAATGGCAAAAATCAATGAATATTGTAAATGCACAAACAGTAATATCTCCACATTGCAAGGTGCAATTCTGAAATTTTTTGCTTTTTCCTGCTAATCCTAGCATGATAAAGAAGATTCAAAGAGAGTGAGATGCCAGCTCCTTTCATTCAGTCAGTAGCTTCAAACATTTCTGGTATATGAAAAACATGTTTTTCAATGGCAAAAATCAATGAATATTGTAAATGCACAAACAGTAATATCTCCACATTGCACGGTGCAATTCTGAAATTTTTAGCTTTTTCCTGTTAATCCTAGCATGATAAAGAAGATTCAAAGAGAGTGAGATGCCAGCTCCTTTCATTCAGTCAGTAGCTTCAAACATTTCTGGTATATGAAAAACATGTTTTTCAATGGCAAAAATCAATGAATATTGTAAATGCACAAACAGTAATATCTCCACATTGCAAGGTGCAATTCTGAAATTTTTTGCTTTTTCCTGTTAATCCTAGCATGATAAAGAAGATTCAAAGAGAGTGAGATGCCAGCTCCTTTCATTCAGTCAGTAGCTTCAAACATTTCTGGTATATGAAAAACATGTTTTTCAATGGCAAAAATCAATGAATATTGTAAATGCACAAACAGTAATATCTCCACATTGCAAGGTGCAATTCTGAAATTTTTTGCTTTTTCCTGCTAATCCTAGCATGATAAAGAAGATTCAAAGAGAGTGAGATGCCAGCTCCTTTCATTCAGTCAGTAGCTTCAAACATTTCTGGTATATGAAAAACATGTTTTTCAATGGCAAAAATCAATGAATATTGTAAATGCACAAACAGTAATATCTCCACATTGCACGGTGCAATTCTGAAATTTTTAGCTTTTTCCTGTTAATCCTAGCATGATAAAGAAGATTCAAAGAGAGTGAGATGCCAGCTCCTTTCATTCAGTCAGTAGCTTCAAACATTTCTGGTATATGAAAAACATGTTTTTCAATGGCAAAAATCAATGAATATTGTAAATGCACAAACAGTAATATCTCCACATTGCAAGGTGCAATTCTGAAATTTTTTGCTTTTTCCTGCTAATCCTAGCATGATAAAGAAGATTCAAAGAGAGTGAGATGCCAGCTCCTTTCATTCAGTCAGAAGCTTCAAACATTTCTGGTATATGAAAAACATGTTTTTCAATGGCAAAAATCAATGAATATTGTAAATGCACAAACAGTAATATCTCCACATTGCACGGTGCAATTCTGAAATTTTTAGCTTTTTCCTGTTAATCCTAGCATGATAAAGAAGATTCAAAGAGAGTGAGATGCCAGCTCCTTTCATTCAGTCAGTAGCTTCAAACATTTCTGGTATATGAAAAACATGTTTTTCAATGGCAAAAATCAATGAATATTGTAAATGCACAAACAGTAATATCTCCACACTGCAAGGTGCAATTCTGAAATTTTTTGCTTTTTCCTGCTAATCCTAGCATGATAAAGAAGATTCAAAGAGAGTGAGATGCCAGCTCCTTTCATTCAGTCAGTAGCTTCAAACATTTCTGGTATATGAAAAACATGTTTTTCAATGGCAAAAATCAATGAATATTGTAAATGCACAAACAGTAATATCTCCACATTGCACGGTGCAATTCTGAAATTTTTAGCTTTTTCCTGTTAATCCTAGCATGATAAAGAAGATTCAAAGAGAGTGAGATGCCAGCTAATTTCATTCAGTCAGTAGCTTCAAACATTTCTGGTATATGAAAAACATGTTTTTCAATGGCAAAAATCAATGAATATTGTAAATGCACAAACAGTAATATCTCCACATTGCAAGGTGCAATTCTGAAATTTTTTGCTTTTTCCTGTTAATCCTAGCATGATAAAGAAGATTCAAAGAGAGTGAGATGCCAGCTCCTTTCATTCAGTCAGTAGCTTCAAACATTTCTGGTATATGAAAAACATGTTTTTCAATGGCAAAAATCAATGAATATTGTAAATGCACAAACAGTAATATCTCCACATTGCAAGGTGCAATTCTGAAATTTTTTGCTTTTTCCTGCTAATCCTAGCATGATGAAGATTCAAAGAGAGTGAGATGCCAGCTCCTTTCATTCAGTCAGTAGCTTCAAACATTTCTGGTATATGAAAAACATGTTTTTCAATGGCAAAAATCAATGAATATTGTAAATGCACAAACAGTAACATCTCCACATTGCAAGGTGCAATTCTGAAATTTTTTGCTTTTTCCTGCTAATCCTAGCATGATAAAGAAGATTCAAAGAGAGTGAGATGCCAGCTCCTTTCATTCAGTCAGTAGCTTCAAACATTTCTGGTATATGAAAAACATGTTTTTCAATGGCAAAAATCAATGAATATTGTAAATGCACAAACAGTAATATCTCCACATTGCACGGTGCAATTCTGAAATTTTTAGCTTTTTCCTGTTAATCCTAGCATGATAAAGAAGATTCAAAGAGAGTGAGATGCCAGCTCCTTTCATTCAGTCAGTAGCTTCAAACATTTCTGGTATATGAAAAACATGTTTTTCAATGGCAAAAATCAATGAATATTGTAAATGCACAAACAGTAATATCTCCACATTGCACGGTGCAATTCTGAAATTTTTAGCTTTTTCCTGTTAATCCTAGCATGATAAAGAAGATTCAAAGAGAGTGAGATGCCAGCTCCTTTCATTCAGTCATTAGCTTCAAACATTTCTGGTATATGAAAAACATGTTTTTCAATGGCAAAAATCAATGAATTTTGTAAATGCACAAACAGTAATATCTCCACATTGCACGGTGCAATTCTGAAATTTTTAGCTTTTTCCTGTTAATCCTAGCATGATAAAGAAGATTCAAAGAGAGTGAGATGCCAGCTCCTTTCATTCAGTCAGTAGCTTTAAACATTTCTGGTATATGAAAAACATGTTTTTCAATGGCAAAAATCAATGAATATTGTAAATGCACAAACAGTAATATCTCCACATTGCAAGGTGCAATTCTGAAATTTTTTGCTTTTTCCTGTTAATCCTAGCATGATAAAGAAGATTCAAAGAGAGTGAGATGCCAGCTCCTTTCATTCAGTCAGTAGCTTCAAACATTTCTGGTATATGAAAAACATGTTTTTCAATGGCAAAAATCAATGAATATTGTAAATGCACAAACAGTAATATCTCCACATTGCAAGGTGCAATTCTGAAATTTTTTGCTTTTTCCTGTTAATCCTAGCATGATAAAGAAGATTCAAAGAGAGTGAGATGCCAGCTCCTTTCATTCAGTCAGTAGCTTCAAACATTTCTGGTATATGAAAAACATGTTTTTCAATGGCAAAAATCAATGAATATTGTAAATGCACAAACAGTAATATCTCCACATTGCAAGGTGCAATTCTGAAATTTTTTGCTTTTTCCTGCTAATCCTAGCATGATAAAGAAGATTCAAAGAGAGTGAGATGCCAGCTCCTTTCATTCAGTCAGTAGCTTCAAACATTTCTGTTATATGAAAAACATGTTTTTCAATGGCAAAAATCAATGAATATTGTAAATGCACAAACAGTAATATCTCCACATTGCAAGGTGCAATTCTGAAATTTTTTGCTTTTTCCTGCTAATCCTAGCATGATAAAGAAGATTCAAAGAGAGTGAGATGCCAGCTCCTTTCATTCAGTCAGTAGCTTCAAACATTTCTGGTATATGAAAAACATGTTTTTCAATGGCAAAAATCAATGAATATTGTAAATGCACAAACAGTAATATCTCCACATTGCACGGTGCAATTCTGAAATTTTTAGCTTTTTCCTGTTAATCCTAGCATGATAAAGAAGATTCAAAGAGAGTGAGATGCCAGCTCCTTTCATTCAGTCAGTAGCTTCAAACATTTCTGGTATATGAAAAACATGTTTTTCAATGGCA
>NW_027366730.1:0-67008 GCF_046119375.1 Phyllobates terribilis | reverse complement strand
TTGGATGATAGCGCTACACTCTTGGTTCAAAGCAATTGGTATTCATCAAGGTTCCTCTTGTTGGATAGGATCTCCTTCAAAAATTTCACATAGGTTGGCATTTGCTTGAGAGCTTCGGTGAAGGGAATGTTGATGCAAAGTTTCTTCAACACCTCCACAAATTTGCCAAATTGGTGTTCTAGCTTGGGCTCTCCTTTGTAGGGAAGGAAGAGGAGGCTTGTAAGGTGGTGGTGGCACATACTTAGGCTCTTCCTTCTCCTCTTTCTCTTGAACCTTAGCTTCCTCGGGATCATCAATAGCAACACCTTTCTTCTTAAGATCTACCACTTTAGGATCTTCAAGTGGCCTTCCACTCCTCAAGGACACAGCATTGATTTGCCTTTTTGGATTGGCCTTGGTTTGGACCGGAAGATGACCATGGGGTCTAGGAGCATTCTTGGCATATTGAGCATGCAAGCTATCATGACTATCCAGTTTCTTGTTTATATTCTGAAGCTCCTTCATTATTAGTTGAAGTGTAGACTCATCGGATGGTTGAGAACGCTCTTGACTTTGTGGTGGAGGGGGACGTTGTTGGAAACGGGGAGGATGTCTAGGTGCAACTTGATATCCCCCCAAGCTTGGTTTTCATTCCTCCAACCGGAGTTATAGGAATTTGAGTATTGATCATTCCTAGGACCCCGATTGAAGTTGCTCATGTAGTTGGCCTCCCCTTGTGTCTCACCTTGAGCTCTGAATTGTTGGCATGATGAAATAGTACGATCTCTCTCTCCACAAAACTCACAAACCACATTAGACGTACCTCGAGAGGATGAAGCAACCCCATACTCTTTGGATTTTTGAACCGCCAAATTCAGCCTCTTGATCTCTTGTTGCAAAGCATCAATCTGAGCTTGTTGGTGTGTATCAACATGCACCTCATACATCCCGGCCGCTTTCTTAGGATGTGACCGAGCATCACTATAATAATGAGAATGTTGTGCGGTATCTTCGATCCAATTCCATGCTTCCTCAACATCCATTGACATTATTCTACCTCCACCAGAAGCATCAATAATGAGTCTGGTAGAACTGTCAACTGTATTATAGAAGACGTGTAGCAAAGTCCACTTCTCTTGCCCGTGATGAGAGCACAACATCAACAATTCCTTGAACTGTTCCCAACCTTCATATAGAGACTCAACATCTTTCATCTGGAAGGCTAGAATCTAATTTCTCATCTCGGCTGTCTTCTTAGGAGGAAAGTATTTGGTGAGAAATGCATTGGCTAACTCATCCCAAGTAGTAACAGAGCCAAGAGGTATAGCATTATACCAAGCCTTTGCTCTATCTCGTAGAGAGAACGAGAATGTGCGCAAGAATAGTGCATCTTGACTCACTTCATGGATCTTCACCGTATTTATAAGCTCAGTGAAAGTGGCCAAATGTAGGTGCGGATTCTCAGACGGCAAACCCCCAAACTGATTTTGTTAAACCATGTTGATCAAAGAGGGTTTGAGCTCAAAGTTACGAGCGGTCACGGGAAGTCGAACCACACCTGAAACTTGCCCTCGGTGATTAGGTGTCACATAGTCACCTAAAGTCATACGTGGCTGATCTAGGGCGTTAATCGGCTGATCTTGATTGCCATTCCCTGACATCTCTTGTTCAATAATATCACGTTGTTGTCTCCTTCTCAAGTGAAAAGCACGCTCAGGTTCAGGATCAAAGTCGTTGAGATTATTAGCGCTTATAACTCTTCTCATGAGAAAGTAACAAACCTGAGATCAAAGACAAGAGAAAAAAGGATCAAATAACACAAGAGACTTAGTCGAACCAGTTGTAGGATACAACTAGTACTAGCTAATGTCCCCGACAACGACGCCAAAAACTTGATAGGGCTAAACCTACCCACAAGCGTATGGGGTCAATTATAGCTTTTCAAGTGTCGTTCCCACGAGGATAAGGTAGTATCTTTTGTAACTAAACTGGTAAGCTAAGTCGTAATAAGGGAATTTGGTGATTATGCTACGGAAACTAGAAAACACAACTTTTTGAAGAATATGTGAATGAGAAATATCTAGGATCAAGGATCACCACAACAACTCCTTGGTAGATTACAAGATGCGTTTATCAAATAATAGCATGGAATTTGTTTGACGGTAAGAAATAAAATATATCTACTAATTCCTTTCAGACAATAGTAGACGTATCTAAACTCCAACTAACAATCATTGTCGTGCAATGTTAATCAAGCATAGACTAATAGGCTCTTAGAAACTAGAACTAGACCGGGTTAACACCCACTTTCGTGCTCAATTAAGTCCAACCTAACATAGGTTTCTATGATTACTTATATATCCACAAGAACAAACAAGTCTATTCGGGTTCAATTCTAGGTCATCCAACATAAACAATCTCCTTTCAGACTCATGCCATGTCTAATTGAAATCTATAGGTATCTCCTTTCAGACTCAACCTAATAGAATTCTAATTGATAATATCAACCTCAATAAGAACCCTAGAATCAAATCAAACAAGAATCCATGCTATCAAAGACAAACACAAGAACAAAATCTACCAATTCATTGTTGGGATCACCCCAATCCTAGAAATATGGATTTAGCTATGCATAATGAGAGAAACAATCAAAAACATCATAAGAATAGAGAAATTCATAGATCTAGATGAGAATAAGAGAATTACTTGGTTCAATCTAGAACATAAAACTCCAATCCTTGAGAAATCTTCAATAATCTCCACAAATTGCAAAACTAGGTCTTCAAAGTAACTAAAGAGAGATAGAGAGGGAGGTGGATAGATCGTCTCTAAACATGGTCTAAAACCCCTTTTTATAACTCTCCAAAGGTCATCTAAAAGTAACCCCCAAATAAGTCCCAGAGTTCCAAGGCAAAACATAAGTTTTCGGAAGAGGAATCCCGCTACTCGGCCCGGTACTCGGCCGAGTAGTGGGCCGCGTAAGCCTTTGAGACGGAGGCAATGGGTGGATACTCGGCCTCATACTTGGCCGAGTATCTACCCGAGTATCCCTCTGGGGTGGCTCACTCAAACACTGCTCCGTCGGCTTGCTCCCGTCCTTCCTTGAGCCCTTCTTCCTTAGGTTCCCGCCTCGCTTATTCATTGACTCGAACATCATTCCATGGATGCTTATGATCTCCAATAATAATGCCTCCAAATCACTCTGTAATCATCAAACAAGAGAGTAGATACCGACTCTACGAAAAAAACTATGAAAATAAGATAAAAGAAGAATAGAAAGACGTAAAACGACTCTACTAAGACGAAATAAACATGACCTAAACTAGACTAAAATGCATGCTATCAGAAGCTATTCAAATTCCACAGTACTAAACCACGGATTTGTATATATATCCCTACAAACACACCACTCAAGATCATACTCACCTCAGTTCCTTCTTCTACAACACAACAACAAGGAACAAGTCTGAAACAATGAACCGCGCTGGAGCTCCACAACCATCAATGGACAAGGCACTGACTCAATTGCTCTACCTTGGTCGTCCTCACGCTGCACTAGGGAATACGATACACCAAAATACAAATCTCTTTGCCCTTTTACAAGGATCTTCCATTTTTTCATATTTTTTGTTTGTTTCGTTTATTTTATTGTGTAGTTCTTTTCTATTTTTTTTCTTACCAACCGGCATGGTACAATGTAATATTGTACATTCAAATAAATGAATTTCTAAGTTTTATTCGAGGAAAAGAATTAGATTGAGTAGACAAATATTTGGCGGTATCTAATATCATGAACTACAAAGACATAAAAATAAAAACATGACCGAAATAAGTGATCTTTGATTCAAAACGAATTACACAACAAGATTAACTACACCACTAACAATATGGGAAAAAATTATTATGTTGATTGACTTATATAAACACAATCATACATATAAAAAAAAGTAAATGATTATCATTTTATTGGCCTAAATTAGATAGGGTTGCTTGAATGTTTTTGAGTTTTATTCAAGGAAAACAATGAGAATTAGTAGACAAATATATTAGGATATCTAATATCATGAACTACAATGGCATAAAAATTTATAAAATACCAAAATAAGTTATCTTTATCTCAAATAAATTTACACAACAAGAAGAATTACACCACAAAGAATATAAAAAAGGGACAATTATTAGTGTTAGGTCACTAATATAAACACTCTTATATATATAAAAAGTAAATGATTATCACAATAAAGTATAAAGAAAATCGATTGGAAGAAAAACATTGAAGTAATCAAACCATTGAGATCCTTAGTCAAATTAAACGTCATATGCCCTAAATAAACATTAAATATCTTAACTATGGCTTTTGGGAAATCACCATTAAAAACATCAACCGTGGGTTTCAGAAACTATTCAAATTCCACAATACTAAACCACGGATGTGTATATATATCCCTACAAACACACCAATCAAGATCATACTTACCTAAGTTCCTTCTTCTACAACACAACAACAAGGAACAAATCTAAAACAATGAACCGTGTTGGAGCTCCACATCCATCAATGGACAAGGCACTGACTCAATTGCTCTACCTTAGTCCTCCTCGCGCTGCACTAGGGAATACGGTACACAAAAATACAAATCCCTTTCTATTTTTACTAGGATCTTCCATTTTTTTCATATTTTTTGTTTGTTTCGTTTATTTTATTGTGTACTTTTTTCCATGTTTTTTCTTACCAACTGACATGGTAGAATGTAATATTGTAGATTCAAATAAACGGATTCCTAAGCTTTATTCGAGGAAAAGAATTAGATTGAGTAGACAAATATATAACGGTATCTAATATCATGAACTACAAAGACATCAAAATAAAAAAACGACCGAAATAAGTGACATTTGTTTCAAATCAAATTACACAACAAGATTAACTACACCACTAACAATATGGAAAAAAAATTATTATGTTGATTGACTAATGTAAACACAATAATACATATAAAAAAGTAAATGATTATCAATTTATTGGCCTAAATTAGATAGGGTTAATTGAATGTTCGTAAGTTTCATTCAAGGAAAACAATGAGAATTAGTAGACAAATATATTACGGTATCTAATATTATGAAGTACAACGACATAAAAATTTATAAAATACCAAAATAAGTGACCTTTGTCTCAAATTAATTTACACAACAAGAATAATTACACCACTAAAGATATTAAAAAAGGGACAATTTTAGTGTTAGGTAACTAATATAAACACTCTTATATATAGAAAAAGTAAATGATTATCATTTTCATGGCCTAAATTAGATAAGGTTGGTGGATTAATCGAAATATAGATCGAATAAAACTAGATTAAAAATATTAATAGAGTATTTTAAATTATATTATTATTTTATATAGAAAATATTTTAATTGGGTTAATTATATAGGGTTGTTGAAAAATTCAAAATGTAACTACAATAAAACCAACATAATAATATTCATATAGTATTTCAATATACTATTATTCTTTATAGAAAAAACAAACAATAAAACCACTAGGACAAGAAAAAGAAAAGGTAAGACAAAACATAAAAAAAAACTACACAATAAAATAAAGGAAAGAAATAAAAAATATAAAAAAAGAAACAATGGCTCGTGCGTAGCACGGGCCTGGAAGTCCTAGTCTTAATACATATAAAGATTAGGGGGACTTTGAAATCTTAAATGTAAATTTGCATTTTCATTACTCCTCCATTGAAGACCCATTTCCACCCATTTTTAATTTCCCCTATCTTTGAATATAGCCTTGACATCATTATTACCCTCCTTATTGTTTGACATCATTAACCTCTAGAATTCCTATTACTCGGTCCAATTTGTTTGGCCCAATTTGGTTAGCCCAATAGCTCAATCCCTCCTCCTTAGCCTATAAATAGAGACATTCTTTGTTGTGGGAGAATATCTTCTTCTCTTCATCTCTCTTCCTCTCTTTTGAGAAGTATGCTCTGTAGTTGCCCACATACGGGATCCTCTACATCAGAAACTCGATTTTCTTCTTAGATCTAAATCGATTTGAGAAGTATGCTCTGTAGTTGCCCACATACGGGATCCTCTATATCAGAAACTCGAGTTTCTTCTTAGTTCTCAATCAATTTGAGAAGTATGCCCTCAAACTCAACTTGGCTTTTGTTTAAATTTCCCAGTTGCCCTTATTTTCTTTAATCATCTTTTTAGAAATAAGTGTGAAAGAAAAACTAAAATCTCTCACATAAAATTAAAATTGCATTAGCCTTCTACTCAATTAGGAAAGATAAATAGTCAAATTAAGTAAATTAAGTTTCGCGTCCCTTTGAATTCCAACAGTCCACATAATTCACTTCTTATCCTTTATTACTATTAAATAAAAATCCTTTCTTATTCTGAAATCGCATTGAACCTTTGTTCTTTCTATGTTCTGATCCTTCTTTGCACAAGTCAAAGCATCACCTCCATTGCTCTATAAATAAATAAATGAACACAGATACAGTCCTATAAGAGAGCCCATCACCATGAATCTATACATCATATCATATCATATTATAATCCTTATAAAGTTGAGTTTTTTAAGCATATTTCTCAACATACCCTTATTTTCATTGTTGATCATTTTTGAAATATATGCAAAAGAAAAACAAAAAACTCTCAAATAAAATAGAAGTTGTTTAACCCTCTTCTTGATTATGGAAGATAAATAATCAAATTAATTAAATTTAACTTCATGTCTCTTTGAATTTCAAAGACTTCACTTAATTCATTTCATATCCTTTACTACAATTAAATATTCTCATTCTCAAAACCGTCTTAAACCTTTTCTCTTTTTATGTTCTGACCTTTCTTTGCAGAAGTCAAACCATAACCTCTATCACTCTATAAATACAGAAATGAATGCACGCATGCAGTCCCATCAGAGCGGCCATCACCATGAATCTCTCACATAAAATGAAAATTGCATTAGCCTTCTACTCAATTAGGAAAGATAAATAGTCAAA
The DNA here is from genome assembly GCF_046119375.1 of Phyllobates terribilis. Taxonomy (NCBI): domain Eukaryota; kingdom Metazoa; phylum Chordata; class Amphibia; order Anura; family Dendrobatidae; genus Phyllobates; species Phyllobates terribilis. Next base: position 60,021 of record NW_027366730.1, on the reverse strand, counting down.
TTAAGTAATTAAGCTTCTCGTCTCTTTGAATTCCAAAAGTCCACATAATTCACTTCTTATCCTTTATTACTATTAAATAAAAGTCCTTTCTTATTCTGAAACCGCATTGAATCTTTGCTCTTTCTATGTTCCAACCCTTCTTTGCACAAGTCAAAGCATCACCTCCATTTCTCTATAAATAAATAAATAAACACACACGTACAGTCCTACAAGAGAGCCCATCACTATGAATCTATACATCATTTCATATCATAATCCTTATAAAGTTGAGTTTTTTTAAGCATATTTCTCAACGTACCCTTATTTTCATTATTGATTATTTTTGAAATAAATGCGAACGAAAAACGAATAAATCTAAAATAAAATAGAAGTTGTATTAACCCTCTACTTGATTATGGAAGATAAATAGTCAAATTAATTAAATTTAACTTCATGTATCTTTGAATTCCAAGACTCCATGTAATTCATGTCATATCCTTTAGTACAATTAAATATATTTATTCTCAAAACCTCCTTAAACCTTTTCTCTTTTTATGTTTCGACCCTTCTTTGCAGAAGTCAAAGCATAACCTCTATCACTCTATAAATACAGAAATGAATGCACGCATGCAGTCCCATAAGAGCGGCCATCACCGTGAATCTATACATACGAATAAAAAAATTGAGTGGTTTGATGATTGGGAAAAGAGGAGCAATATCAAAGCGAAGTCAAACTTAACGTCAATTTATTCCTATAAATTTTTATTCTTCTACATGTTTTCTTCCATCTTTTCTATTACCTTCAATTCTTAATATGTGTATATAGTTTGTTGTTATTTTACGATGTTAGTATATATAGTGGATGAAATGGAATTTAAAACTTTAAAAAATAGGCTCAAATAATAACAACGAAAGGTTACATACCTAATAAAAAACAATGTAATGTACAATAATCCATGAAATATCACACATGGTCACACAAGTTACGTAATAAAAAAAGCTTCAATTGCAAGTATGTGCTTGACCGACAATGCACATTGTATGTTAAAGCAACAAATTATTCTATCCATTTCTAAGGAGAATGCCGCCTCAATTATATGTTTTCACCTATACAAAGATCCAACAACCTAAACACAAGCCCGTGCGAAGCACACAACTCTTCAATAAAAGTAATCTTCCTTAAAAAAGAAAGAAAGACACAATAGCCCGTGCGTAGCACGGGCATGCCATCACTAGTATATTGTAAAGTTAGGTTGTACACAAAATCATAAATGTTTAGTTCATCCATATTTATTACACAAATCAAACACAAAGCCACATTCTATTGTTGTTGGTCCAATTTGTTCGGCCCAATTTGGTTAGCCAATAGCCCAATCCCTTCTCCTTAGCCTATAAATAGAGACATTCTCCATTGTGCAAGAATATCTTCCTCTCTTCATCTCTCTTCCTCTCTCTCCTCTCTTTTGAGAAGTATGCTCTGTAGTTGCCCACATACGGGATCCTCTACATCAGAAACTTGATTTTCTTCTTAGATCTAAATCGATTTGAGAAGTATGCTCTGTAGTTACCCACATACGGGATCCTCTACATCAGAAACTCGATTTTCTTCTTAGATCTAAATCGATTTGAGAAATATGCCCTCAAACTCAACTTGGGTTTTGTTTAAATTTCCCCAGTTGCCCTTATTTTCTGTAATCATCTTTTTGGAAATAAGTGTGAAAGAAAAACTAAAATCTCTCACATAAAATGAAAATTGCATTAACCTTCTACTCAATTAGGAAAGATAAATAGTCAAATTAAGTAAATTAAGCTTCGCGTCCCTTTGAATTCCAAGAGTCCACATAATTCACTTCTTATCTTTTATTAATATTAAATAAAAATCCTTTCTTATTCTGAAACCGCATTGAACATTTGCTCTTTCTATATTCCGACCCTTCTTTGCACATGTCAAAGCATCACCTCCATTGCTTTATAAATAAATAAATGAACACACACATACAGTCCTATAAGAGAGCCCATCACCATGAATCTATACATCATATCATATCTTATCATAATCCTTATAAAGTTGAGTTTTTTAAGCATATTATACCCTTATTTTCATTATTGATCATTTTTGAAATAAATGCGAAAGAAAAACGAAAAACTCTCAAATAAAATATAAATAGTCAAATTAATTAAATTTAACTTCATGCCTCATTGAATTCCAAGACTCCACGTAATTCATTTCATATCCTTTAGTACTATTAAATATTCTCATTCTCAAAACCGCCTTAAACCTTTTCTCTTTTTATGTTCCGACTCTTCTTTGTAGAAGTCAAAGCATAACCTCTATTACACTATAAATACAAAAATGAATGCACGCATGCAGTACCATAAGAGCAGCCACCACCATGAATCTATACATATGAATAAAAAAATTGAGTGGTTTGATGATTGGGAAAAGATGATCAATATCAAAGCGAAGTCAAACTTAACGTCAATTTATTCCTATAAATTTTTATTCTTCTACATGTTTTCTTCCATCTTTTCTATTACCTTCAATTCTTAATATGTGTATATAGTTTGTTGTTATTTTACGATGTTAGTTAATATAGTGGATGAAATGGAATTTAAAACTTTAAAAAATAGGCTCAAATAATAACAACGAAAGGTTACATACCTAATAAAAAACAATGTAATGTACAATAATCCATGGAGTATCACACATGGTCACACAAATTACGTAATAAAAAAGCTTCAATTGCAAGTATGTGCTTGACCGACAATGCACATTGTATGTTAGCAACAAATTATTCTATTAATTTCTAAGGAGAATGCCGCCTCAATTATATGTTTTCACCTATACAAAGATCCAACAGCACAAACACAAGCCCGTGCGAAGCACGCAACTCTTCAATAAAACTAATTTTCCTTTAAAAAAAAGAAATACACAATAGCACGTGCATAGCACGGGCATGTCATCACTAGTATATTATAAAGTTAGCATTGTGAAAAAATAATAAATGAGGAGTTGATTGATATTTATTACACACATGTATAACTTCTTGCTTTGGCTTTAGAGAATCCAACACAAAAAAAATATTTTTCAAGCAACCATCATACTAGCCTGTTATGTTTTTGTTGGCCCAAGCAACCATCATACTAGCCCGTTAACCAAATGTATGTATTGAGCCCTGTTATTTTGGACCGGCCGGATTGAGCCCAATAATCTACAATATATTTATGCATTCATGAAAAACAAAAGCTTGTTTATATAAAAATTAGGGGGACTTCAAATCATGATATATGAATTTACATTTGCCATTAAATGATATTTAAGATTTTAAATTCTATTTCTCTTCCTCCCCCATTGAAGAACCCTATTCTTCATAACTCGTTTCATTGCATTCGGATCATTCCAATCCACAGTCAACTTAAACATCCGACACCATAAATCACAATTAAAGTATAAAGAAAACCGATTGAAAAAAATATTAAAGAAACTGAACCATTGAGATCCTCAGTCAACTTAAAAGTCATATGTCCTAAATAACCATTAAAGATCTCAACTATGGCTTTTGGGAAATCACCATTAAAAATATCGACCATGGGGTTTCAGAAACTATTCAATTTCCAAGACACTAAACCACGGATCTATATATATATCCCTACAAACACACCACTCAAGATCACACTCACATCAGTTCCTTCTTCTACAACGCAGCAACAAGGAACAAGTCTGAAACAATGAACCGCGCTGGAGCTCCACAACCATCAATGGACAAGGCACTGGCTCAATTGCTCCACCTTGGTCGTGCTCACGCTGCACTAGGGAATACGGTACACAAAAACACAAATCCCTTTGCCTTTTTACTAGGATCTTCCATTTTTTCGTATTTTTTTGTTTGTTTCCTCTATTTTATTATGTAGTTTTTTTTCTATTTTTTCTTACCAACCGGCATGGTACAACATAATACTGTAAATTTAAATAAATGGATTCCTAAGTTCTATTCGAGGAAAAGAATTAGATTAAGTAGACAAATATATTAAAGTATTTGATATCATGAACTACAAAGACATCAAAATAAAAAGACGATTGGAATAAGTGACCTTTCTTTCAAATCAAATTACGCAGCAAGATTAACTACACCACTAAAAATATGAAAAAAAATATTATGAGTATTGACTAATATAAACACAATTATACATATAAAAAAGTAAATGATTATCTTTTTATTGGTCTAATTAAACATGGTTGCTGAAATGTTTGTAAGTTTTAATCAAGGAAAACAATGAGAATTAGTAGACAAATATATTGAGATATCTAATATCATGAAATACAACGACATAAAAATTTATAAAATATCAAAATAAGTGACCTTTGTCTCAAATCAATTTACACAACAAGAATAATTACACCACTAAGAATATAAAAAAAGGGACAATTATTAGTGTAAGGTCACTAATATAAACACTCTTATATATAGAAAAAATAAATGATTATCATTTTCATAGCCTAAATTAGATAAAGTTGGTGGATTATTTGAAATATAGATCGAATAAAAGTAGATTAAAAATATTAATAAATTATTATAAATTGTATTGTTAGTCTGTATAGACAATATTTTAATTAGGTAAATTAGATAGGATTGTTGAAAAATTCAAAATTAACTACAATAAAACTAGCATAATAATATTCATATAGTATTTTAATGTATTATTATTCTTTATAGAAAAAAACAATACAATAAAACCACTAGGGCACGAAAAAGAAAAGGTAAGAAAAAACATAGAAAAAAAATCTACGCAATAAAATAAAGGAAACAAACAAAAAATACAAAAAAAGAACCCGAAAGTCCTAGTATACTATAAACGTTGAGTTGGGGGTCAATTTATTACCTCCAACTCAACTTCAAAATTCCTATTCTATCTCATACCCTACCACTAATATGTTCAAAAATTCTCTTGTATGCCCTTGTTGACTATCCGATATTACGTTGAAAAATAAATTCGGATCCTTCTTTGTCGTGAATGGCAAGGACGTTTCGTACTCTCCCTCATTACCACCATTAATTCCCTTTAACTCTTTGTATTCCACCTTAACGTCTTTGACCCGAGAATTTTTTCTTAGTAGACACGCTTTATAATACTTAACCCTTATTTCCTTTTGTATTATTATCTTTACACATTCTTATTTAACTACAACCTCTTACACTTCTTTTATTAACATCTAAAAATATTTAAGAAGACAAATATTACTTTGAAATAATAATTGAAATTACATAATTATGTTATTAAAAATCGACTTTTTTAATCTATTAAGTTAGATCTAATCTATAATAAGTATTCCTTGATAATTTTTGGAAAGTAAGGACATTTTTGGAGAAAGAATTTCACATTGTGTTGTAGTGATGGGTATTCATGCACATGCTTAAGTTACAATTTGTTGATTTGTATCATGAGAAGTTGTTGTTTGATTTGTTCTAGATACAAAAAAAACCTGTAATCGAGGTCAAAGATAGTTGGCGATTTTTTCCTTGTAATAAAAACGATTAAATATTTTTAGTGATGATCAATATTAGGCTTAATACTTCATCCTACATGCATAAATAACTCAAGCCCAAGAAAGTTCAATCCAAAAAGATCTACCGTATAAAATATACACAATACACAAAATCTCAAATCCCGAACAAAAGCCCGTGCACGGGCATCATCGACCTATCTAATAAACTATAAAAGTTGAGTTGGGGTCAATTTATTACCTCCAACTCAACTTCAAATTTCCTATTCTATCACTTACCCTACCCCTATTATGTTCTAAAATTTCTTTTTACGTCCTTGTTGACCATCCGGTATTACTAGATCTGGCAATCGGGTCGGTCAGGTCGGGTTCGGTTTTGAGAGTTTCGGGTTTGGGTCATTTTGGGTCGGGTCATTTCAGGTCGAATTTTTACCGGGTTAGAACGGGTCAGGTTATAACAGGTTTGGTGTCGGGTCGGTTCGGGTTAACAGGTTGGTTGATGTAGGATTATTTTTCACTTTTTTTAAATAAAAAAATCTTTACAAAAAGAAAATATGGATCCTTGTTTTTCTTGAATGGCAAGTACGTTTCATACTCTCCCTCATCACCACCATTAATTCACTTTAACTCTCTGTATACCGCCGTAACGTCTTTGACCCAAGAATTTTTTTCAGTAGACACGCTTTATATTACTTAGTTGTTATTTCATTTTCTTTTATTATCTTTATATATTCTTATTTAACTACAAAATTTTAAACTTCTTTTATTAACATCTAAAAATATTTAAAAAGACAAATATTACTTTGAAACAATAATTGATTTGTATTCGTACCAATATCTTTCAACTTCATCACTTCTTCCACCTTCCATTATATTTAAACATGAATCAACTTCCCATGCAATAAAGTCACATCCTAAAATTTATTATATAATCAATAACTCTTCCTCTCTTTTTCTACATGATCTAAAACTATATAAATACTCCATCTACTGACCTTCATGGCTACATCACCCACACGACAGTCCACACATATAATATAAGAGAAGATTTGATAGAAGTATCCAATATCAATCTTAATAACAACGTTCTTATCGCACCGCTAGAAAAGAAACTATTATCAGAGTGAGATTTGTACTTCTTATATAAAGTAGTATGAGTTGTTTCTATAATTCCCCATTCAACATCTTGACATGGCCAACTCTATGTTATAATACAAGAGCCGTTAATTCAAGTGGTTAAAACTACTTGTGCTTCAAGAGTGGACCTAACCTAGCAGCACTTCTACGAGGTATATACATATTCCAAAACACTACATCATTTGTCTTCTCTATTTTATTATTATCTTCAAAATTACACAACATCTGTAGGTTAAATATCAAAATGGTTGTTTCGAGTTACATCATTTATTTGTTCAAAATTATTCATGGATACACACTATATGATATTACAATGGTTCAGACTAGTTATTGCTCGATATAGAAGTTTTATGGGAAAGACATGCAATAAGGGTAGTTGAAATATCTTGCTATTTTAAATTATTCGTATTCGATGGGCTATGATGTATGGATAGAGGTGTAGTAGAAGGTCACAACACTAAGAAGGTGTTACTGGAAACATGTGTTTATGGAGTTCAAGTCTTAGTATCCAATGATTTGTCCTCTTTCTAATTCACATGCAATTCAGGCTTTTAAATAATTAGAATCTCAGCCATAAGAACTTCTAATTATAGAGTTTTTGCTTGTTCTTTTTAATATTTATACACATTGTGTATGTTTTCCAGCATGCCTACATGGATCATGAAGCTTAATGTAAGTCATAAACAATGAAATAAGTAATATTTTTGCAATCCAAAATAAGTTTGGCAACGCTAATAAGAATCGGAATGGTTTGTAACCCGGAGAGAGGAATTTGAACAGTTACGAGACTTTATGATATTGAGGGTGACGAAACAAATAGTGTGAATGAAGTTGTTGTACATTATGTGAATTCCATATAATCACTAATTAATTCAGAACATAAATACATATAAAAGTGAACTTTACAATTGTGATACTACCTATTAATGCATATTTTATTTCAGACCTAATAAGAAAATAAAGATATTGAATAATTGAATTGCTTAAAAAATAATTAAGCACTTTCAAAGTATTCTTTAACTAAAATATTATACCCTTGAAAGTAAATATCTAAACACTTGATTGAAAATAAAAGGAATATGATTTAGTCATTTTAGTATCACCTTGAGCTTATGTGTTTTTAATTAGATGGTGAATATGTTGTATTGCTAGGTATTATATTTTTTCGTAACTATAGAAATTTAATATTACCAATGTTCAATATAAGAATAACATCCTTACTGAAACTACATAATTATGTTATTAAGAATTGACTTTTGTTTTATCTATTAAATTAAATCTGATCTATAATAAGTATTCCTTGATAAATTTTGAAAAGTAAGGATATTTTTGGAGAAAGAATTTCACATTATTTTATAGTGATGGGTATTCATGCATGTATCACGAGGATTTGTTGTTTGAGTTGTCCTAGATACAAAAAAAACTTGTTATCGAGGTTAAAGATAGTTTAGATAAAAGATAGGTGATAATTAGAGACATATCAATTAAGATATTATTCACCAATTGTATATTAGCTAAACTCACTCTTAAGACTTGTGTAATACCTACACAACTAAGCTGCCTTTTTTACATGCATTCTACATTCGTAAAAAACATAGATATGCCTATTTATAAAACTCTATCGATGTTTGGGATTTTTTTCCTTGCAAAAAAGACAATTAAATATTTTGTGATGATCAATATTAGGCTTAATACTTCATCTCATATGCATAGACCTATTCTAACCCAAGAAAGTTCAATCCAAAAAGATCTACCATATACAATATACACAGTATACAAAATATCAAATCCCGAACAAAAACTCGTGCGAAGCACGGACATCATCAACCTAGTGATATTGAATCAACATGCAAATACAAAGTACCATAAATACACATACTTAAATTAAACCAAATATTTCATTCCAACAAAAGAAAAATTAAACAAAAGACTTGATTGTTTTGAAATAGACCACTTATTTTGAAGGATCCGACTCAAAATATTACCACTTTCCGTGTCACTATTTTTGCAAGCTTGTCATACCGAAGATATCCAATGGTGGTTGCTAACCGTCGCATTTGTTTTTTTACTAACCATCGCATCCAAAATCGTCACAATTACGAGATCAAATATCGTCACGGGGTATAACGAATTGCACGTCACGTGGGTCCCGCTTCGATTCTGCCGTCACGTGACTTCCGCCAGTGCCCGTGACGCTTCACGCCAAAAGCCCTGTGATGCTCCACGCCAACCTTCCCGTGATGATCTCCAGCAGAGAGCACGTGACGAGGAGCGTGTTTTAGGCTATAAAAGCCTAAAACACCTCCAAACCCTCATTACATAATTTTGGCCGCCTCCACACACATCTCCTCAGTCGAACGCCATTTTTTATTGTTGAAGCTCAATCCGGTGCTCCTAGCCCTCTCATTTCATTGTTCTTCCATCCCAAAGACCGAATTCGAAGTTGATATGGTTAATTGTCCCCTTTCTAGCTTGTTTGGGTTGATGTTTATGTAGATCTATAAGTTCTCATAGGAATTCTTGGAGGATTTAGGGGTTATATATGTTATTTTGTTGATTTGATGTGATATGTATGCATAATATTGTTGGAATCTTGAAGTATATGGAAGATTTTGAGTTGATTTGGAAGATATTTGGATCTATAGGTTTTTAAGTTGAATTATTGGAAGATTGAGTAGATAATTAAGTTAATTAGTCCAAATAATATGAATTAATTTAAATTTATGGTTGAAATGTTGATATATATTGAGATTTTAGTTGTAATATTGATTTTGTGGATATTTGGTTGTATAGGTAATTTTTTAGAAATTATTCTAAGTTTTGATGGATTTTTTAGGTATTTAGGTAAAATAATTAGATTTAATTAAATTATATGATTAAAATGTTGAATTTTTGTTGATTGTAGTTTTGTTATTGATTTTGTGTATATTTGGTTGTATAGGTATTTTTTATAAATTGTTCTAAGTTTTGGTGGATTTTTAGGTATTTAGATAAAATAATTAGATTTAATTAAGTGTTATGGTTAAAATGTTGAAATTGTCTTTGATTGTAGTTGTAGTATTGATATTGTGGATATTTGATGATATAAGAATTTTCTAAGAATTGTTGTATTTTATTGTACAATTTGTAGGTATTTAGGTAAAAAAAATTGATTTTATATTCATTTTATGTTAGGAATATTGAGATTTTTGGTGATTTTAGCTATATGTGGCGTCTAATACCATTGACTGTAAAAATTATCTTAGTAATTAGTTTGTTAGGTGGATTTGGCATTTAGGTAGTTATTAATGTTGAATTAGTAGAAAAACAGTTTTGAATGTTGGTTGAGGTTGGATTTGAGGTTCGATTTACAGTTTCGCAAGCCAGTGTAGTATGTCTTTGCCTCAGTTTTCACTGACTCTCTGGGATGTGACAACCATTTATGATATGGGCGTGACGATTATGGCTTCCACGGCCGTGACGTCCCTGGCTTCCACAAGCGTCACGTGCATTTTCTTGATTCCTACTTTTAGGTTGTTGTTAGTTGATGTAAATGTATGGTCAATCTATTTAAAAGTCATTTACATGTCCATTTAAAAGTCATTTACATTTTAATATTATGTATGCAGGATCGCTTGAAAAGGATGGCGAAGAAGGTTGGTGGCCTGGGATCTAGATCAGCACGGCACCAGAAAAGGGATGCCGTGAGGAATGTCGAGGAGGCCTCGCGGCTAGCTGCGGAGGAAGCAGCCAGAACTGAAGTAGAGCTGGGCGCTAGGGTGACCCGGAAGAAGAAGCGTGAGGCTGAAAGGGGAGCCGTCTCTGTCAATTACACGCCCGCAAGACATTCTGTCTCTGGTGATGGGCGACAATGCGAGTCCGAAGAGGCCCCGTATCCCTATCCCTTGTACCCGGAGGCATCTGGGTCACGCCATTCCATCTCAGGTGTGGGGGTGGACGAGTTCATGTGAGATGCATCGTCTTCCCATCAGATGATGCTGGGTTACTACGGTGAAGAACAGACGGGTGGTGGGTCCGATTACCACCCATGCGGCGGGTCCAGACACCACGTAGGCGGTGGATCGGAATTCCACTACGGCAGCGATTCCACAACCTCGTACGGTCATGGGTCACACTATCAATACGGCGGAGGCTCTCAACTGTACTACGGTGGTGACTATGATCGCCATCAAGGAGATTGGTTCGCCTTAGGTTATGATCGTGGTATGGACTAAAGAATGGAAGAGGAAGAGCCTCATGGTGAGGAATGGGCTTATGCTGCGGAAGAGCCTGGAGTGGAGGTATGTACAATAAAGTACAATATTGTCAATAAACCAGATCATGATTGTTACAATATTAAATATATCTTGTAGGGCGGGTGGAGGGGGCGAATAGCGTGGAATGCCCCATGGGATGAAGAGGGTGACGAGGGGGGTGCATGTGAGGGGACTGCATATGAGGGTGTGGCCATGGAGGAGGATGTCGATCGGCCACAGAGGAGACCCAACAAGGGCCATCCCCTTTGATCCCTACCTGACCGTAAGGACCAGTGGTGGTCTGGAGAACCCTGATCTGCTTCGTGGGTTCCATGCCCACGTTGCGTACGACATATGGCGGGGAAAGGTAAGTTACATGTTCAATGAAATGTCCTTAACTTCACGTATGTTGTTCTTACATATATTATAAAATGGATATGTAGGGTCGAACATGCAAGTTCCAGTTCTGCCACAAGATGATGTGAGCTTGGACCCAGAGGCGGGGACGCCCATGATGATTGCTGCTGTTGATGCCCATCTTGACCACATATCAGGCTTGCTTTACAAGCACGTGGACAAGGAGATGGTCATGGAATTCGTGGAGAGGTGACAGCCAGAGATGAGCTCATTTCACCTACCTTTTGGTGAGATGACAATCACCCTGCATGACGTTTACAAGCAGATGAAGCTACCCATACTTGACAGGGGAATGGGTGCCTCCGAGCAGCAACGCCTTTTGGAGAAGACTACCGAGATCACCCAGAAGGTGGCCGAGGCGAGGGCATTTTTTGGCGTGCGTTTGAAAGACACGGGTGAATCCCATCGTAAGATTAAGGCACCATGCACTAGCGACCAATGCCTCTCTACCACCCCGCACGTAGTTGCCTCGGGTTATCTACTCCATCTATTGGGTAGTACTCTCTTCCCGGATAGGTCACAGGACAAGGTTCCATTGTTCAACATAGAGTATGTCCGGGACCTTGACGAGGTGGGAGAGTGGACATGGGGTGCCGATTTGCTCACTTCTACGCACCGGGAGATGGGAAAGGCTTCCAGGGCTGAGTGCAAGCAGGTATCGGCATGCTATACGCTCATTATGGTAAGTAATTGTATGCCAATTAAAACATGTTTATATCTTTAACTTCTTTATGGTAATGATTTAAACATTAAATGCAGAGCTGCATCTACTCATACTTCTCGACCTTCATGTCGCACCAAAGTCGGTGGGATGGTGAACGACCTCTTGCCATGAAGTGGTCCCCGCATGCCCAGTCCGGTCAGGGGAGAAACTACTGTGCCGAACTAGATGCTATGTCAGCGTCCGAGGTATGTATTGTGTAGTACGAAATGTTGTTCTATGTCAACGTCTATTTTATAGTGTAGGCTTGTTCTAAAACTTTATTTCATGTTTAGGTTGACTGGTTGTCGTACGGTGTCCTGGACTTCGATGATCCGGAGCTCGCGCCATCTCTATTCCATGGTGTGCTGGGGTTCAGCCACAACGTCACCGAACCGTACATGCCAGATTGAGTGCTGAGGCAGTTCGGGATAGTCCAATGTATTCCGACACCAGTAATCGCACCCGCAAGAGCAATCCGGGCGCGGGAAATAGGTGGTTACAAGGTGGAGTACATGACGACGAATTGGGTGTGGAATGCACAGACGTTTCACAGGATATCACTTGACGCGCTTGGTGCACCGACTATGTACGGTTACGAGGTAAGCGACGACTACATGGAGTGGTATTTGGCACGCACACACCCTAAGATTATTCCACCTACGGCTGAGGAAATAAAAATGGTAAGCCATTTCTTTCTTTTATTTCAATCACTAATGACCAATATACATCGATGAAATGTAATGAGTTGCGTTATTCTTTCAGTGCATGAAGCGTGTGAAGGGCTACCTTATACCATACAAGGAGGAAGAAGAGTACCCTCCATGGGACATGTGGGACGCCATAAACAACAATCTTCAAGAAATGTCCCTTTATGACATACCGTGATCTGTGTCATGTTATTTGTTTCTTTGATACTTTGTGTCATGTTATTTGTTTCTTTGAAACTTTGTTGAAACTTCATGTTATTTGTTTCACAAACTTATTGAATCAATTCGTTATGAATGCAACCTAGCACAAAGATCAAACGACATAACAACTGACATAGAAAGGTATCAACGTTACATACAACCAACACAAACAACGTAATCTTAAACACGATACATGGAATGAACATGAAAGCACAACACAACACAACACAACATCATAAGGTTGCACCAATTACATGAAAGAACCATGATACATAACATAACACAACTACATAGGGTTACACAAGGTGGATGATATGTGACCTTAACCTGATGAAGTTCGCAGGGATGCGAACAAGGAGCTCAACTGTGGTGTGATGCATTGGACGATCCCTGAATTTCTCAAATTCGGGAGGGCAACTTGTAGTCCACCATTCGTCATCGACGATAGGATCGTGTCTTTCGGGATAATCCCTTACGAACCTCGTCCACTCAGCATACATGCTCTTCAACATGGCAAACCTCAGCCTCAACACTCCTGGGGTTTCACTCATTCTAGTTGCCTCGTTATACTGCTCTGAAATAACGTCCCAGTCCAGCTCTATGCACCCTGGATTTGAACGAATATAGTATAGGATGTAGACAAGCAGGGAATCATCATGATGATGAGTGAAGTCATACGTTTCTATTTGTTCTTGGGTTATAACAAGATATGTTACCGAAGTAGGTCATAAAGATGCTTACTAATGAACACAATATTAAAGTTTACCTCTGTTTACGGAACACCATAGACTTGCTCCACTATGGTTGACGTCGTCCATGTTGGTGTTGGATGCCTGTTGTTACCATTGTTGTCGAAGGTGAAGTAACGGTGGTAAACCGTACTATCACGGTACCTGAAAGAAACCCTATCAAAATTCATCACTAAACAGAATGACAAAGGGAATTGTTGTTTTGGGATGAGATTTCTCTTGGCCAGCTGCGGTATTTATAGCCAAAATTAGGCTGGGTAGATGGGTTACAGCGATATTACAGCTCACATCCACTCTATATTATTTTTCAAGATTCTAGGAGACATATGTCCGAGTCCTAAGCTGAAAAGCATGATGTACCACCGCAGTGCAAGGTCACATCATTGTGGGTGAATTGTATTTCGGAATCCAATGGTAGATTGGTGGCACTCATCAAAGCAAGGCTTCGTTGGTAGCCCATCTTTCATATTGGGCTTCGTTTAGTTAGTATGGGCTTCATTTTTTAAAGCTTGAGTTTTGTTGGGCTGCATTAAGTGTTTGTCTGAGTCCTATTATGCATTCATTAAGAAGACCAAGTGAACAAGACAATATGGGAAATCATAACAACACCGAACTTAATATTACATTATCAAACAAAATTGAAGTCACCGACATCTACATGAGAACTACGTTGTCTCCTACCCCGTCAAGCTTGTGTATGCCTATCTGCTACATCATATTGATAAGCTCCTAACCGTGGAAGCAGGGGCCCAAGCATTTTATCGGAGGATGGTTCATGATGATAGTTCCACAACACATTTAGTGGAGGGAGGAGCGAGTTCGGATGGATGATAACCTGTGTGGAAGAAACATACATTGAGAAATCGCTACGATTAAAACACAAGTTCTAAAAACTGCATTTGCTAGGAATGTAATAAACTTACTGAAACTCAGTGGTTCTCAAGTGGTATGTGGCGTAGACATATAATCGGGATATGCTGGTCGGGCACATGGTCTCCCGCTGCATGTATGGGCAGGTGAGTGTTGCTGTTGTTTTCCCCAAGGATTACCATCACCACATTGAAGGTTGTTGCAGCGATCGTCCCCATGTAAGGAATGGTAAACCATTTCCACGACGGAGCAGTCAGCCAAGACCACTGCGTGTCCATCTTGACAATCATCTCTTCCTTAGTGATTGATGAAAATACCATCTTGCTTTGGACCTCCCAGTCGGTTTCAACCGTCCTCACCATGGCATCCCTTATCTGGGTCCAACCATCTTCTCCCATACCAAGTCCAAGAGCAATGGATCTGTATCCACAGTTTCCGTCGGAGACGATCTTGTATCAACCTTGGATGTACTGTCCCATACACTGTGACCATACCTTGTGATACTTTCTGTTGACAAGCAGTCTTGGCGCTTTCGAAGGATGTTAGGGTTCCTTTTCGGAATGCCTCGTGGTGTTCTTCCGCTTCTTCGGTGGTGTCTGGTCCTTGTCAACTTTGGAACTCTCCCACGCACATGGTAGCCTCTTGTTGAGTGCACCGACCGGCCTGCCCTTATGCTTGAAGTTTGCGGGCTCATCAAGCTTCGTCTCTTCAGAGCGCATTATCTTGTTCAACATTCTGACCACCTTCAGCTGAACATCCACGGTCAACTTGTCGAACTCCTCTCCTGCAAAGTCGTCCATCAACGACCTGTTCACCTTCCTCTTTATCATCTCGTCATCGACGACATCAGGTACATCTGATATGGAAAGGGTTCTCCAGAATATATGGATCGCCTCCTCCGGTAACGCCCTCCTTGTGTGCACATAAGTTCCAATTACGTGGTAGCAGGGGAGACTGTCCCTGGTCATCTTGGTGCATTTGCAGTATGGTTCCGGGTTCAGGAACTGACCGTTCTTGTACTCGTCCATTGGACGGTTAAAAGCCGGTGCTGAAACCCTGTAGTGAAGCAGGTTGAAAATGTGAGCTCCATCTATAAGCCTGAATTGCGTTTCTAAACTCATGTTCAGGCTGCCCTTAATCTCCCGAACTTGGTTCTGCAACAACATGTGATACTCGGCAAAGATGGTTGACAAGTTTCCGTTCGGACCGGACAAGTATTTCTTCAGCACTAAATACGCTCCTTCAACCCTGGTTTCATTGACGAGAGATGTTTGGTTATACTAGATGTCAAATGCATCAGATGTAAAAGAAAACGTTAATTTAGTTCTACCGGTTCGTTGTGTTCTGCCCCAACGTGAATGCGTCATCTGTCCATGATGCCACAAGCTTCTCCTTATGAGGTTTGAACCAAGTTTGGTGGGCGTATGCATGTAACTTTTGTAGTCCACGCCAGTTGTGAAACAACTTGTCTTTCTTGGCATTGTAGTCCTCCTCAGTGGTGCAATAGAAAAGGTCCATGTACGTGTTTGCCACTCTAGTCGCCCTGGCCTTGTAGGTCAACCTCAACGCAAACAACTCGATCTTTCGTTGGACGTGAAGCATGCATAGACGGAGCGTTTGGAAACAGACGATACACTGGCTTCATCAACGCCACCTCCTTATCCGTCACTACACATGTTGGTTGTTGTTTGACTTTGAAGAAGAACTTTGCAAGTTGCTCTATGGACCATGTGTAGTTCTCGGTCTCCTCGCGGGCAAGGAATGATCCGGCGACGTTTAATTCTTCCACGTCGATGTGACACCTACAATCTCCAGGAAGGGACTATCGTACCTGTACGTAAAAGGGAAGTTGAAAACAACATAGATGGGTCTCACACGGTACAAAACATGAATCCGGGAAGATTGACTTACACATTAGTGGAGTAAGTGGAGTCTAGCAGGATAACGTAGGGAAATGCCCTTAGAAGTCTTATACCATTCGGGCTTGCAAAGAACACGTCTTGGATCTTGTTTGTTTCCGGATCGGACGTGTACTCCACATAATATTCGTTCTCCTTACACTTCTTGAAGAACTCTTGCACCACAGTACATCCTTCCATTCCTTCCCTCCTGAACTTCTGATTGATGTTATATATTTTCTTGATGCTTGTCACATTGTCTGGGATGGACAACATCCCCAGCACGTACCTCGGTTGTACATGTACTTCAGCCAGCTCTTTCATCAGCTTCAACTCTTCCTTCGTGGGACGGCCAGCATATGCATTACTGTGCAGGTTGTCGCTGATGACATGGTTGTGTGTTCCCTTGCACACAACAATATTTTAGCGGTCTCGCGGTTCCTCAAACACTTGTATGATGAATGTGGCAGTTGCACTGTCTCACTCTGGTTCTGATTTTCACGCTGGGGGATTTGGTTGGCGTGCTTTTACCTCTCCTCTGGCACGCTAACCATGTGACAGGCCTTCTACCCTTAGTACCTTTGTCCACCCTATAGTTGACGAGCATGAAATTGAGCTTCCTCGCCTCCCCCTTTGCCCATGCAATGAGTTCGTCTCTGTCTTCGAAAACCTTATCTGTGACAAAGTACTCGCTATAGTCCTTTGATGTTATAGGTTCAGGTGTGGCTACGTTCTCGAACTTCCGTAGAGTGTAGAGGGGTGTCCATTCCCACAATTATGTACCTCGTTCCGGAACACTCTGGCATGGGAAGCTTGGCGGACAACTCTTCCTGGAGGGGGCTATCTTTGTCATCAGTGAACCCAAGACTGAATTTGGGGATTTCACAATCGAGTAAGGATTCCACCGGTCTCTGTGGAACATCTGTGTACTGTGAGGAAGGCACTTGGGGTTGTAGGTCATCCCATCACACTTTTGGGACCTGTATTTTATCGAGGCTTTGATATGAATCAGGAACATACGGTTGTCCATAAATTTGATCCCCATGGTAGTACGATGAGTTAGTGTCGTACGTGTCTGGTGCAATCTATACATTTCAACAAACGAAATACCAACTATGAGCTTATATCACTAAATGCGAAGCAGCTTAAGCAACATAATGAAACATAGTGCAACATAACAAATTATAAAGTATCATGCAACACAAAAAAGGTTATCTTACTAGCAAATTAAACATAATGCAGAGTAAGAAATAAATCATATTACTACGTCATAATGCAACATAACACAACATAGGGCTTAATCAAGACTGTTGGAACTCTACGATGGTAAACATATATTCTAACTAACCAGATTGTTGCAATCTCCCGAGAAATATGATGTATTTGGATCCACCCCTTGATCCATGCGTTCCTCATGCTCAAAATGACTAGATTCACCACCCTCTTCATGGTTTACTCTCTCAATATTCATTTTCTTAAACTTTGATAAGAAAAACTTCTTCATTTTTTATAGAATGAAGATAAATGTTGTGAATGGTTTGGTGAATGGAGATGGTGAGGGGTAGGGGTATAAATAGGTGTAGATGAAGCTCATTTGTGGATGAGAAGTGGTCAAACTTGCAGCTTCAGGTCATTTCATTGCCGTCTTCAGCCATGGACACATCAAAACAGAGGTATGGGCTTGATACGACAGTCTAATTCTGGGTTTGCAGTATAGCTTGCAGTGCGTGACGGGTACCACCACCTCCCTCGTGACGATTGTCATCGTTGTGGTCGTGAGGATCAAAACTTTGGGCTATATCACACATTTGACATACATGGCCCATTAAAAGGGTGGCTTGTTGGACTATTTTCTTGTTTACATTAAAGTTGTGGCTTGTTGGGCTATTTTATTGATGTACAACTAGTAGTAATGTATTCAATTTGATACTCTCTTACCATTAAGCTACAAAAGATTGAAAACATGAGGACACTTGTTGTTACAAGATTACATTGTTTATAGGTGACGCGATTCTTCTTTAAATTACTAAATAGAAAATTCTTCAAATAGCATTACATTGTTTCTAAATAAGGCGATTCTACTTTCGATATCTCTCCCATGACAATGCCGCCTGTTCCCTGCAAAGTTTCATAAAACAAAACATAAATCATGGGTTAGGATCTGTCTTAGGTTTTTTAAGACGACTTATGTCTCTGACCGCTCTAACTTTATCCAAATATTTGGTATCTTCTTTAGCCTTGAAATTAAACCTCATAAGACATTCGTTCTGCTGACTTAGTTCATTCCTCTCTTTCCGCAGTTCATCGATAACGTCTTGGGCTCTCTTATTGAACGGTGGATCGATCCATTCTTTAAAATTGCAACCTCCTTCGTTATTTGGCTTGTTCACATCATATGTGCCAAATTCTGGACAACCCCAGAACCTTCTACCAAAGTTCCACCGACCCTCCATGGTTTGTTGAACTAAAGGAAAACCGCAATGACAAACTTTGTTTGATGTGACTTATGAAGATGACGAAGAAGCCATCTACTAAGAGATTCACTAATTAATGTGGAATGGAGCTTGTGGATCTTGTGGGTGTGGAAACAACTACATAGGAATTACTCTTTTATAGGGTTCTGTAAAAGGGTTCCGAAGTAGGGTTGAGGAATAGGCATTGTGCTATACAACTGTATGTGTGCTGTAACCAACTTTTATCCGTTGTGGGTGTAATACAGCTGTAAACAACTATGAATTTCAGAAATCAAATAGGTGACTCCAACAAATAACATACCAATATGAAAACCACCTAAAAGTCTATACAAAGTTGACTACAAACTAGACATAAGTACGGGGATTAATTCAAGTACCACATAATGTCACAAGATCTCAATATAGGTCATTAGATATCACACAATGTTGTTAAAACCACCTAATGCATCCCTTTCATTCATTACAAGTACGTTTTCATCCTGCCAAACACCCTTACAGTCCCAGCTAGGCTACCACCATGATCTAATGTGATTTTTTTTGTCAAAAATAGCATAAAAAGGCTTAAATAACCATTTGGAACTAATAAAAATACATACGAACATCAAAAACACCTCCTACCATGAGATAGCATCATCGTCACGCCCAGTGTCACAGACATCGTCACGACATATCGTGGAAATCACGCCACGGCTACTCCTCCTCCTATACATCACGCCCCTGGGTGGTTTCTCGTCAGGTTGATACTTGCTCTCCTCGTCACGTCCTCTTCCTTTCTTCTCGTCACGAACATGGATGCACTGGTTGTGACGAATTTGAGTGCGATGGATAGTAAAAATTTTATGCGATAGATAGAGGGCCCGTATCCAATAACATTAAAAACTATATTCAAGACTTTACCGAATTTCAACCAACTTATTTTTTATATGTATTTTCCTAGTAGTTTTGAAAAATCTGCAAGACTTTTACAAGACATTTAAACATTGTAGCTTATAGATATATCCGTGTTCAATTCACTTTAATAAACTAGCAAGTAGATATCTATGGCGGATCTACGATTTTTGTAACAGGTTTATAACTTTTTTATTAATATAATATACTATTAAAATATATTATATTAATAAAATTTATTACTAATTTCATATTATAATATATAAAATATACTTATAAAAATAAATATAATAAATTAGTAGAAGTATAGTGAACGTTATTGATAAAATATTAAAAAATAAAAGAAATAGTAAATTTAGACCTTACTATCAAATTTTATTATTATAAAGTACACATTTTAAAAAAAATATTTTATTACATATAATTATCGAGTTTGGCTAAAGGAAGTATGGAACCCCTCAACCTTCCTAAATCCCCTCTAAATCGACATACTGAACTAAATTACAGTACATTAACAAAAACAGTATTATATATTAAATAAACAAAAGTTACAGAGGTCCAGGCCGTGCATGGTCACGAGGTTCCCAAAATAGAATCTAAAGTTCGATCGAGGCTTTGAACGTCTGAACCGTACAAGACAGAACTATGACAATTTGTGCACTATATAATTAGATAAATAGAAAAAGGATCCGGTGTGAAGTGCGAAGTTTTTCGGGTACACATATAACATGTTAATGTTCACATATAATACGCTAATGTTCACATATAACACGCAATCGTTTTGTTTTAAGGGGATAAAAAATTCACCCAGAAAACGTAAAAAAATATTCATTATTAATTATAAAATTTCACCGCGTGAATTCATTAAAAAAATCATCTTTTAATATCAGCCCTCCATTTTCTAATCTAATCGCTCAAAATTCTTCACATTTCATACTATAAAAATATTTCACACCGGAACCCACATCTAGATAAATATTACAAAACATTTTGAGGATTTGATATTCATGCAGAGAAGTAGCTAAAACCTTAGAAACCCAAAAAATAAGAACAGAATTACCATGTGCATGCATGTCCCGATCCGAATTCCGATTCCAAAATTTTATTCTGTGATTATCAACTGCTCCTTGAATCTCGTACTTACTCCTCCTCCGTTACTATTTACTTTTTCCGTTTATTAAAGAATGTATTTTACATTTTTTTATATTTAAAAAAATATTGTTTAAGATATTTAGATAATGATTACAAGATTTGTTATTAAAACTATAATATTTTACATTTTTATACAAATTATGGTTATTAATTAGTTAAAACTTAAAAATTGAGGTGAATTATAAATTTTAGAAAAAAACAAGAATATAAAATAACTAATGATTCTTAGTACTTATGCAAATGTTTAAAATGATTTGAAAGAATCTTCTTAATTTGTCCACATATACAGTGGCGGAGGCAGAAAATTATTCTTGGAGGGGCAACTCTAATTTTATTTTTATTCTCATTAGTCATTTATAATGTTATGATTTATTTATAATTATTCAATAATTATAAAGTATTGTTTGATTATTTTAATCATATTTGAAAGTAAATAAACAAGCTTAAGATACGCCAAATATATATAAAGAAATAAAATTATTCTTTTCATCTTTGTTTGTTTAATTGAAAACTAATCTATGTAGATTAAGTTGAAATATAATTTATATTCTTACAATAAAGGAAAAATTCAATGAGAAGAACATAAAGAATACAAATTTAAATTAATATAGATATTATATACTAGGAATTAAGTTAATTGTTTTTTTATTAAAAATCAATATACAAAAATTAAACTTAAGTAATGTATATTTACAACATATATGATAAATAAAATTATAAAAGATAAAAAATAATAATAGCTTAAAATAGAAGTTAAACATTCGAATATGAAAAAAACTATATATACACAAATTAAAAAGGAGTACTTATATAGTTTAAAAGTGAGAAGCTTATGAGACTTGAACCCATAACCTCTTGACATAAATTACTAGACATTAACCACTACACCAAAACAATTTATTTGTCTTTCTAGTTAAACCCGTTTAATCTATTACAAAATTATAAAATTATATAAATACATATTATGATTTCGTCGGAAGACCGGAGGGGCGGGTGACCCCTCGGCCCCCTATGGCTCCGCCACTGCATATATATATAAAAAAAACAGTAATGGTGATCTTATTTGATCCAGATATAATAAATACTAACTAATAAATAAACAGCTTTTCTAACATATATCTACGATTTTTCTAACATATATCTAATCAATGCATGTGCTCCATAATTTGACATACATATACATACTCTGTAAAAGAAAGAATATCTACATGGATTTGCTTTAACCTAGAGACAAATGCTATCACAACGGTTAATACATTAGTTCGTTTATTGAATGTCCCCATCATCTACTATGAGATATGAGTTCTATTTATGACAGGCTCGAGTTAGGAGAGCCCACGAGCTTTGCTCGAAACACACTCCATGCCACCAGAGGGCGATTTACAAGAGTGTGAGTAGCACTCGACTTGACAAAGCCATTGAATGGTATGATGATTGTAAATGAAAACATGGTGAATGTAGAATACGAGAGTGTTAATTACGGATGATAGCCTTTAAGGTCCAGGTTGTTATAATGTCCGGGAAATGTAAACGGAAAGGAAACGAATCTAGAAAACTTTGACGTTATTGTTCATTGGTCGAGGTGATTTCGCGACTTGCAATTCACTAGTAGACGGTCTTATGACTCCCTTCGACAAGGGTATTTGTTTCCGTAATACGAGGTGGAGTTTCAAATACCCTTGTTGAAGGGAGTCATAAGACCATCTCCTAGTGAGTTGCAGTCGTGAAACCAACTCGACAAATGAACAATAACGTTAAAGTTGTCTAGATTCGTTTTCTTCCGTTTACGTTTCCGGGGAAACTATAACAAACGGGGCCTAAATACTTTTTCCTAGTTTTGATGAAGACGTGGTTATCTAACTATCTTCTTGAATTTCAAGTATTACAGACTCATAAGAAAAAAAGATAGTAATTCAGCTTGAAACCAAGGGAGTCGTTGAAAGAGTCACTAAAAGAATAGCAGATTCAAAAATGAAGTAAAGCTTGTGGCAAGTACTTTGATGGAAGAAGCATGAAGCACGACTGAGTTCAAGAAGCCACTTGCTCCAGCTAAAAGCATGTGTTAATATAGAAAACGCAAGTTGCACTTCAAGAAGATTAACAACCCTACACGTGTTGTTTCTAAGAAACGTGATAAACAAGTTGATATAGCCGTTGCAACATCAGAAAGGGATTCTTGCGGACCAATCACAATGAAGATGTCTCACTGATTTATCTAGACCAACTTATATGTGAGAAGCTAGTCGATAGCTCGACTATAAATAGAGAAGAGAACTAGGAAAGCAAATAACATCTTTCTCTCATTCTCTCTCTAACTGAAACCAAAGTGTTTAGTGTTTATGATTTTAGTGTATTTTTTGTAAGAGTTCAATTAGAGCTTTGTCGAGTGAAAGAGAGAGGAAAACACTAGAGTGAAAGAATGTTGTTCAATTCTCATTGTAAACTCCTTAAACCACTATAAGAGATCAATGTGAGTTTTATCCTAGATCGAAAGGTTCTCATGGTTTGAGAAGTTTGTATCAACTACATATTACTGTAGTTTCCATCAAGAGTTCGATCCAACAATTGGTATTAGAGATTTGGAAGGATTGATCAATCTCCTTCGACAATGACAAATGATAAGAGTACCAACAATTTTATATTGGAGTTCTCGCTCAACAACTCCCACGTGTTAATATCTAGTGCTAGACTGGTGGATAGCCGTGACCACCAATTACATCCAACAAATGACTATCAATGTTGGAGAGTAATTGAGAAAGACAACGTTGTTGTTCCTAAAGAACTTGTGATAGAATGACTTTTTCCATGTCGTTTATAGGCAGACAAAAGCGTTCAATGAAAAATAGAGTTCTATAAACTCTAATAACCGATTATCTGTAACATCCTTAAAAAGTAGTTTTATGAAAGCACGAGTCGAATCCACAAGAAGGCACAAATCAAAAGAACAAATTCTAAATTATCCTAAATAACCAAACCGAGGGTTTTTTATGGTTAGGATATCTCAAATAACTAATAAATGCAATTCGCACAATGACAAGATTTAATTGATGGAGAAAAACACTTATCTAGACACTATCCATTCATAGTTGACAAGTTGATCATAGAAATTAATTCACCCTTAAGCATGTAATGTGTTCCTACTTCTATCCCAAGGTAACTAAGACCTCAACCCGATCATAATAGTTCTTTCCTCAAGATTAACCACAAGGAACACTAACGATTCAAATCACATGAATAAAGAAGCAAGAAACACCAGGATATTGGCATAAGTGACTAGCCCTATATATCGGTTCTCTACACACTAAATTAGCATAAACAACACCAACCTATCATGCTTGCTTCGAAGAAATAGACTATAATGAACGATACAATCTATCCTATCCAAGGAATTCGATTCACATAAACTCTAATTGGCCAAATTAGAACAAATGCTCAAACCCCAATAATTCAATTCAAGAGAAGATACAACACAAGAACAATATAAAGGGAAGAAAGAAACTCACAACTAGATTCAACAAATGAACTTCAAGATCCAACTAAGCACGCGCTTACTTCATGGCAAATTTCCTCAAATTCTCCATTGCGTAAACTAGGTTTAATAAAAAGCGTAGAATGAAAAGTGGGAGATGTGAGATGATTTTTAGTCATTTTGGTTCTCCCTTTTATACTCCTCCCGAATCTCACCTAACATCAATCAAAATCTCCCAATAAAATATAAAAACAAATAAAAGAAAAGCATTAAAAACATTTCTCGGCCATCTTGTTATCGTCGATTGGCGGGCACCTAAAGTCGACCGCCACCCACTATTTCACACGGACTTGATTTAGCACGACGTCGGGAACAAGAAATACCAAGGCCGGTGTCGTCGCGTGCATTGTTCATATTTTCTTCACTTCTCTCAAAGGCTTCATTCTTGATCTTCTCCTGTACTCTTCAAAGCCATCCAAAAGTCTCTCATATATCTCCAAATATGCACTAATGTAGCTCATATCATACCAAAATATCGTCTAATTCTTGCACTATAGATGCGTCATAGACGTGTCTATCAACTTGCAAGTGTACTATTACGGAGAAGAATGTCAAAGTAAGACAACTTATTATCAACTCCTTATCTAGGAAAGATTTTGACAAAGTGATGAGCTTCCCAACTGCAACAGAGATGTGGGAAGCTATCATCACCATGCAGAGGGGAAGTGATATACGCAAAAGAATTGAAAATTCGAGCTCCAAAGAGAATTCCACTCCCTCAAGATGGGAGAATCTAAAACAATATTAAACTATCACTACAGATTTCAATCTTGGTTGATAAGATATCTTATGAAAGAGTGAAGGTACAAGGATAGGATTTGTCTCTAGCTTTTATCCATGGAGTCGACAACAAGTCCGACAACGTTAAATGGATCATTCTAATGACAAAGGAAACAAAGAACTAGTAGTATCTTCTCTCGTTGGGAAGTTTTTCATCCAAGAACTTTTGGAAAAGGAGCAAGAAAAGTCCACCAAAGAAACTAAAGGCACTGCACTAAATCTCACCATAGTCCTCAAGTGCTTGGAGAATGAGGACTCCAGTGACCAAGATGATGAACTTGAAGTAGCCATGATGACTAAGATGGTGAAGAAATTCATGAAGAACAAGTCCTTTTACAAGAAAACTTTCCATAAAAGAGAGACCTCAAATATTATGTCTGTTATAACTATCAACATAAGGGAGATTTGCAAAGACTTGTACCAACAACAAGGTTGTAGCTAGATCAAGTGACCCCAAGAAAGCCTTCTTCACAGTTTAGGGAAACTTTGATGATTAGATAGACAATGGAGAAGGTACTCAAGGGAAATGTTGGGAGCTACTGAGGACTCTGATGGAGATGAACCAGTGCAGGTATCTTCACTTAAGCTAGAACTAATATCTAGGAAAGACTTGATTCTCATGCTTAAAGGATTAATTGAAGATAATGAAACTTTACAACAACAAGAGAATCAATATATTGAAGAAAATAATGAACTTTGCACTGAAACTGTAGAAATATCCATGAAGTTACATGCTAAGACTACCTTAATGACCAAATCTTGTGGTCAACATAGAGTATATGAGTCTATAATTAACAAAAAACTGGACTTAATTTGAACAATCTCAACCAGCTTACCAAGTCTATCAATGAGACGACTGTTAATCAAATAGTCTTCATCAAAGCTAGACCCCATCTAGGCTATGACTCAGATACTGATACCTCATCTTCTTATAGTGACTCTTAAGTAGGGAATTGACTGAATATATCAATTCTCTAGATCAAGCGCTTTAATCTTGCAAGACCAAGAATGAACATATGAAACGAAAGATGAGGGTATTAGAGAAAGAGCCAAAAGAAACAAAGAAATGATTGCATGGTGCTAATGCTCACAAAATGAATGTTAATCAGACAAGAATAAAAAATTCTAAGGTTGTTAAGCTTGAAAAGAAAACTCCATTTGGTCCTGGTAAAGGAAAATATGGGTATGTGAGGTATTACCACTATTCTACATTATGTGGTAACAATAATCTATAGCAAGAAGAAGGATGAGCTTAAAATTAAGCCTTATAATCCAATCAAGTCAAAGCCTAATAAGGTAATTGATTTGAATGATCATTCTTACTATGAGCCTATAACTCCTGTTAAGAAAGATTAGCTGCTCATAGTTCACAATGCATTCTTAAAACTAATCAACCCAGAAAAGCCAAGCTTTGTTGGATTCCAAAAGCTTGATTGTCTTACTTGCAGGTTGAAATGAGAAGCTGTGATAACTGGTAAATAGATAGTGGTTGCTCTTTTCACATGATTGGAAACCACAACATCATGCTCTCATTTCAAGTTACCAAAGGAGGGAACATCTCCTTCTGTGACAAGAAGAAAGAAAGATTAAGGGAATTTGGAACGTGCAATTGACAAAGAAGATACAAATAAGAGACGTGAATATGGTGGAGAAACTACATTTTAACCTTCCCAACATTGCTCAAATTTGTGTTCAAAGAGAAAATGAAGCCACTTTCACCACCACAGATTCCCTAGCTCCCGCTCCCAATAAACAAGTGATCATGAAGGGAAAGCGAGTTGACATTACCTATTTGTTCGACTTTTCCTTCAATCCAGAGAGTCACCTATATCTAGGTTAAATATCCGACATGTCCAATTTATGGAACCAACGACTAGGTCACGCTAGTCTCCATCTTTTTAATAATCTTAAGAAGAAGAAGCTAGTGAGAGGACTCCCAAAGGTCAAGCCAGATAAAATGACACATTGTGTTGATTGTACTAAAGAAAAGCCCCAAGACAACCTTTACAAAAGAAAAAGGTGGTATCTTTAAAGAATCTTCTGGGGCTACTCCATATGGATCTTTGCGGGCCACTATGTATTCAAAGCAGATATGGAAAAAGGTATATATATCTTACTTGATGACTACTCTCTCTTTACATGGACTCTCTTCCTAAGGACGAAACATTCTCTAAATTTTCCTCCTTAGTTCTTCTATTAAAGAGGAGTCTAGGGCTCTCTCTCCATTCTATTTGCTTAGATCATGGGCTAGAATTTGGGAATAGGGGGTTTCTAACCTTTTGACATGGACAAGCGGATAATCCATAACTTTTCAGCTCCAAGAACATCCAATAAAATGGTGTAGTAGAGAGGAAAAACAGAACTCTAGAGGATATAGCGAGAACAATGCTGCTCTCCAGTGATCTCCATCACCACTATGGGCATAGGCAATGAGTACAGCATGCTACATCATCCCACATGGCGATGCTAAGGCCCTTAATAGAGAAGATGTCGTATGAGCTTCTCAAAAGGCAAACACTAAACATCTCCCACCTCAGAGTGTTTGGTTGCAGGTGTTATGTACAGAATAATAGGAAACACAACTTAGGAAACTCGATCCAAGGAATGATGAATCCGTCTTCCTTGGATATGCATCTTTGACAGACCAGTCGTTAGGCAATCTGGTCAAATTAATCCCTTTTTACTCCTCTATTAAGTAGAGTGGTAAGTCAGGGTCGAATCCACAAGGAACTGAAAGTATTCAACTCTTAAGGTATTCAGATGATTAATTAATGAAAGGTAAATGCTTGGGGGGTTGTGAAAACTGCTTTTGTTGTTTTGATTAATTGGGAAAATACTTTGTATGGTTGGTCGTAACCTTTTTGCCTAATTCAATGATCCTAGGTTCTTCTATTCGGGTTCTATCTCTATTCCTAATTCCTTTATGTCCTCTAATTGCCCTAAATCATGTACTAATGTTGCTGATTAGGTCAACTAGCCCTAACAACGTCTTATCTACCAATCTAGCCTTGAAACTATCAAGACTAGATCCTAGACAACATTAAGTTCATGGATAAATAGGAAGGTATATTGCCCTTGGCGCTTATACCTCAATAATCTCTATATCCTACGAGTCCAAATAGTCCAAGTAGAGATTCGTACTACTAAGCAGGCAAGGTTCTCCAACTAGGATAAACCAGGCCCTAACAATATTAAATCGAACTAACATGCTAGGTGATTAATCTAGAAAGTGCATTCAATTCAATTAGATATTACGCGCAAGAGATTAAATCAATAGAGACATAATTATATTAAGAATCAAAGATACAAACCTCACATTGAATTAGCCCAGAGGCGTGAACCAACCACACAAAGTCAAAGAAGATTATTCCTGGCTCATTGCTAAAAACCTAATGTAATTCTAAAATTGAGAAATGAAGTGTGTTTAGGGAGAGGAAAAGCTCTCCCTATTTATAAGAAATGAGCAAGATAAACCTAAAATGTGTTAAGTGGAAACCCAACCCGAAATACATGCAAACCCTAGGTAAAAAGCCCACTTAGAACCTCGGAGCAAGGTCTTCTCGCGGTGCAGCAACGGCGGGGGCGCGGGCGCATCTTCTGTCGGCGCGATCGCACCACCCTCAGGAGGTGGTGTGCGGTCGCGTCTTGCTTAGCGCGGTCACGCTTTTGTGAAACCCGTCCTAGCTTGCTGCGCGAGCTAGGCGCGGGCACATCCCGAGGAAAAATGCCCTTTTTCACCTCTTCTTCACTTGCGTTTGCTCCTTGGCTCCCGCGTCTTCTCCCTTATGCTCGTAATCCTCGTGATTGTACTCTTTTCTCTTACGAAGTCTGTACTACGACATTATGCTCCGATTGTGGCCTATTATGCCCATAATTGATGTTAATTCCCACTCCTTATGGTGTACGATATGCCGCCAATCATAGGACTGAGCAAACGGATCGATCCGATCCGGTCCGGTCCGGTATAACGGATATTTGGCTAAAAATTTTAACGATATGTCGATCCGTATCCGATCCGGTATAAGTCGGATATCCGCCTAAAACGGATCGGATCAGGCCGGATAGTTATACCGGATATCCGAAATATCTAGTTTGTAAGAAAAGAATGATTTAACTTCTTTTTATATTTTCAAATCAATATATAACTAATAAATAATAATTAAAACTAATAATTAAGAAATAATAAATTAATAATTTAGATTTTAATTTAATAATTTATTATGAATATATTAAAAGTTCATCTTCTCTTGGAAGAACATGGAACAAACTACTTGTTGTCATATTTTGATTTAGTATACGATTGGGATTAAATATATATACTTAATGTAGTTTATAATTAACTTGAATTTTATTTGAACATTTTAAAACTAAACCATTAGTATTAAATTAATCATGTACATATTATCTAGTTTTATAAAATATATATGAATATAATTAATATTCCCGGATATCCGGTTGGAAAATTATCATGATCCGTATCCAGGCCGGATATCCGGTAATATAAGCCGGATCGGATCGAATACGGATAAAATTTAAACATATCCAATAGGATACGGATTTTTCAGATACAGATCGGTGGGTTTTCGGATCGGATCGACCGGATCGGATAAATTTGCTCACCCCTAGCCAATCATACCCCCACAGTAGAACTATTGCTTCTCCTCAAGTACATTGTAGATGACTCTTGGCTGGCTTAGCGAGTACGGTGGTACGATCCGAGTGGTCATTGATCAACTTCTGTCTTTTGGTACCTAGCATCACAGAACAACGGATGTAGATTCCGACTCCAAACACAACTTCAAAGTAATGCATTTAAACTAGCTTGGCTCTTAAGATGGCCCTATGCAGATGTAATCACCTAAATCTCCAAGCTATACCGAAAAGGTTTCTATTCAAGTGACATATGAATGTGAATAACGAAAGATTAAATAAATGACTATGGCTCGTCCTAAATGATAATTCTGCACAGGTTCCAATATTTTTGAAAACAACCATCAACCACACTTTGCTCAAGTAACACCAAATGCATTTTTCCTTACTCCCTTTTATCTTAGTAAATTTTTTCTTTTTTACACCTTTACATTTAGGGTGCAGGGTCCGTCCATTTTATGGTCCGGACCAACTTTATTGTTTTACTAGGTAGAACCTGTCCATTTTGTGGTCCAGGCTACTATGAGACTCTTTTGCTTAATAGATCATGGAACTCGACCCCTCAGTTATTTTTCACACCTCGGGCATTGCATGCTCTTCCGATTTTCTTTTACTAGGAGCTCACTACCTTTATACTGTTTGTTTTTCTTTTTCATGCAAAAGGACGGGAATAATTTCTTGTGACATAAAGTGAAACAAAAAAAGGTGGTGATTATGCAATCTGTAATAAGGTTCTAGTGCGCCCTAATCACAATCCACATGCTCAAGCCTAAGTCCTCTACCTAATCCATCATATCCTCACCATATACACTCGAGATATCAACATCTAAGGCATAGTAAGAAAATTTAAAGATCATGCATCTTTGTAGAAGCTCACAACATCAGAAACAAGGGGAAAAACTATGGGTACCGACTACAAAAATTCAAATTCTAACAACAAAGGGGAAAACTGACTCAAAATTGTAAATGCAGGGATATGCGAGGCTAATCCCCTCCCCCACACTTAAACTACACAATGTCCTCATTGTGAAACAAGGGCACATATAACTCATGTGGGTAAAAGAGAAATTACCTCTTTGCCGGGTTGCCTCCCGGTCAGCGCCTTTGTTTAACGTCATTGGCTCGACGTACCTCTCTCTCATCCTGCCTCGGCCAATCTCTTGGCCAGCTCGTCCTTCCTTATCCAATATTGTTTTATTCCTTTTTTTCTTATCCTGCTGCATGTCGTATCCCTTACTCTTCACCATGTAATGTCCCGACGGCAACTCAGATGTTACTTTGGGTACCTGAAATATTGGTGGAAGAAAAAGAGGGATTGCTCCTTTCAATATTAGCATAGGGGGGCCACCAACCAATGCTTTCTCTAGCCTATCCACATTCCTCTCCGGATCTACTACCTTAATTGCAAAAACACTTGCAGCCTCATCTCCAGACTCCTCATCACTACCTATGTCAAAGCTTACTACATCCCCATCAAACTCCAAAGATAAAGTCCCTCTCCCTAGGTCTACAGTATAGGTACACCATCTCTATCATTTTCCATGTCCAACACATAAAGTCCGTAGGGAAGAAAAGCCTATCTACTTTAACTAGCACATTCTCTACAACTCCCCTAGGGCGCACAGTCGACCCATCAACTAATTGGAATAAAATATTTGTCATTTAGGGGTCCAAGTCCTAATTGCTGGCATAAGGAGTACGGGAAGACATTTATAGCATCCCCTAGATCTAACATAGCACGGTCAAAATTAGTGTTGCCAATTTGACAAGAGACAGAGACCATACCTGGATCGTTGAACTTGCGCGGCATGCACTGTTGATAGATAGCGGAAACTCTTTCTCCGGCCACTACTCTGCTGCTTTCCTTCTTCTTTTTCCTTCTTTTTACCGAGCAAATCTCCTTGAGGAACTTCGCGTATCGCGGTATGCTTTGCACCAGCTTGAGTAGGGGGATATTCACGACACATTTATTGAAAATTTTGAATAGTTCTTTGCCGTCCGCCGGTTTTTGTGTATCCTTAAGTGCTTATGGGAATGGGGATGGGGTCTTTTCTGAACCGAGTGGAGGGAAGTTCGGGCAAACGTAGTTGCTCTGGCGGAGCTTGAAGTCGCCTCTTGGATCGTATAATTCTTCCTCCTCCATCGGACCTTCTTTATCCTCATTCTCAACCTTATCACCTTCTGCAAACTGTAGGGCATGGGCGCGCTCGGACATGCGCGGTCACTCCTCTATCTCAGTGGCCATGGCGTGGTCGCGCTCGGTCGGGCGCGGTCACGCTCGGTTTCCAAAATCCTATTTTGTCAGCGCGCGGTCGCGCGCCAAGGAGGCGCAGTCGCGCGGTCCTCCATAGTGGGGGACGCGGGCACGCTAGTCAGGGCGCGGTCTTGCTTCATCTTCTTTAAGGGGAACACGGTCGCGCAAATTCATGCGCAGACGTGCCTCTGCCGGGTCTTGTACTTCCTCTTCCTCTTGTGTTGACTTCTTCTTGGTCTTGCTAACATTATTCAAGTTGTGACTCGTGCTTACCATGTTCTGGTTCGGGTTCACTACCGTTTGGGCCGGTAGTGAGTTGGAGTTGTTTTGCGCTAGCGTCGAGACGGTTTGCGCTATCTGCCCCATTTGAACCTCTAGATTCTTTAGTCTTGAGTCTCTATTCTGGGCAGTTGAAGCCAGTGTGGCGACGGTCCTTGCCAAATACTTAATCATCTCCGTCATCGGAGCTCCTTGATTCTGCTGCTTCTGCTCACGAGGTCTCCACCTTTGCCGGTCCTGCTGGTAACGCAGTTGAAAGTTCTGCTGATTCTCCCTTGGGAGAGGAGGTCCATATCCTCCCATCGCGTTCGCTTCTGCGACCGTATCCTCTCTAAGCTCAAGGCATGCCTCCGATTGATGACTAGTACTTGCACAAGTACCGCAGAGCTGCACGGGGCACTGCTCTCATGTAGGTACCATCTTTGCGAGCACCTTCTTGATTTCGGCTAACTCTATAGCCAAGATTGATCCTTCTAATCTCGAGTTCACAATGTTGACATCCATGTGGTGTATTTCCTTCCAAAGCTCCTCGTGCTCTCGGTCATATCTTGCAACTTGTACATCACGTCCTCCGAGGTCATATTCAGAACACTTCCTCCACACGCTGCGTTTACAATTATTTTCTCATTAGGCAGCAACCCTTGAGTGAGAAACAACACCAGGTCCTCCTGTTCATAGCCATGAAAATGGAAACTAGCGCACAAACCTTTGAACCTCTCTAAGTAGTCGTATAACTCTCCTTCCTTTTGTTCCACCTGCGCAATCTTCCTTTTCATTGTATTCACCTTCTTCAGTGGAAAGTACCGGTTGAGAAGCTCGCGGTGCAGCTTCTCCCAGCTGTCAATAGTGCCAGTAGGGAGGTGGTAGTACCATGCTCTCGCCGTATCCTTCAAGGTAAAGCCGAATGCCCTCATTTGATTTCTTCCTCCGACACATTGCCTGGCTTCATCATCATACAAATGTCGTGGAATTGGTTGATATGAATAATAGGGTCCTCTCTGGGCATCCCATGGAAGGTGGGGAGTAAGTTGATCACTCCGGACTTGAGTTCGAAGGTCACCCCTGGCGCGAGTGGTGGTAGGATCACCGCTTGAGGCTGATGCGTCAAGTTGGGAGTTGTGCGTTCACACAACGTCCTGTTTCCAGCGGGGTTGTTCATTTGCGCATATGCTTCATGAAATTGATTCATGAGCACTTGATTAGCCTCCAGGTTTTACGGTGCTTGTGCCAGTACCTCATTATTGATGGGAAGGTCTCCCTGCTGCATTGTTTCAGCGGCTCTCTCTTTCTTAGTCTTCTTCTAACAATACGTTCGATTTCTGGAATAAGCTCACCAAGAAAAGAATTAATAGTGCGGCTACTGACCATGCACTATTCAGATCCACAGTTAATCAAGCTAATACCGTAAGAAGTGAAAGTTGGTTCCCCGGTAACGGTGCCAATTGTCAGACCGATCGTTAGGCAGTCTGGTTAAATTAATCCCTTTTTACTCCTCTAATAAGTAGAGTGGTAAGTCGGGGTCGAATCCACGAGGAACCGAAAGTATTCAATTATTAAGGTATTAAGATGATTAACTAATGAAAGGTAAATGCTTGGGGGATTGTGAAAACTGATTTTGTTGTTTTGATTAATTGGGAAAATACTTCGTATGGTTGGTCGTAACCTTCTAGCCTAATTCAATGATCCTAGGTTCTTGTATTCGGGTTCTATCTCTATTCCTAATTACTTTATGTCTTCTAATTTCCCTAAACCATGTACTAATATTGCTGATTAGGTCAACTAGCCCTAACAACGTCTTACCTACCGATCTAGCCTTGTAACTATCAAGACTAGATCCTAGACAACATTAAGTTCATGGATAAATAGGAAGGTATATTACCCTTGGCGCTTATACCTCAATAATCTCCCTATCCTAAGATTCCAACTAGTCAAGTAGAGATTCGTACTACTAATCAGGCAAGGTTCTCCAACTGGGATAAACCAGGCCCTAGCAATATTAAATTGAACTAACAACCTAGGTGATCAATCTAGAAAGTGCATTCAATTCAATTAGATATTACGCGCAAGAGATTAAAGTAATAGAGACATAATTATATTAACAACCAAAGATACAAATCTCACATTGAATTATCCCAGAGGCGTGAACCAACCACATAAAGTCAAAGGAGATTACTCCTGGATCATTGCTAAAAACCTAATGTAATTCTGAAATTGAAAAATGAAGTATGTTTAGGGAGAGGCAAATCTCTCCCTATTTATAAGAAATGAGAAAGCTAACCCTAAATGACAACCCTAAAATGTGTTAAGTGGAAACCCAACCCGAAATACATGCAAACCCTAGGTAAAAAGCCCACTTAGAACCTCGGAGAAAGGTCTTCTCGCGGCGCAGCAGCGACGGGGCCGCAGACGCGTCTTGTGTCGACGCGATCGCGCCAACCTCAGGAGGTGGTACACGGTCACGTCTTGCCTGGTGCGGTTGCGTCTTGCTTGGCGCGGTCGCTCCTTTGTGCAACTCATCCTAGCTTGCTGCGTGAGCTAGGCGCGGTCGCACCCCGAGGCAAAATACCCTTTTTCGCCTTTTCTTCACTTGCGGTTGCTCCTTGGCTCCCGTGTCTTCTCCCTTATGCTCGTAATCCTTGTGATTGTACTCTTTACTCTTACAATGTCCGGACTACGGCATTATGCTCTGATTATGGCATATTACACCCATAGTTGATGCTAATTCCCACTCCTTATGGTGTACGATATACCGCCAATCAATCTTCAATCAAGGCCTACAAAGTCTTAAATAAGAAAAAGAAGAGGATTGAAGAAAGCATCCAAGTGATATTTGATGAGCGACTCTTGACACCTCCAACTTCATCAGATCAAGACTTGTTCATAACAATCAGCTATTCTTGACCTCCTATTAGTTCTCTACATGAACATCTCACTTCTTCAACTTCAGATGATGAAAGTAACGATGATGTGGATGCATCCGGTAATCTCCCTTCAAGCGAAGATGATATGCCTGATCTTGAAGACTCTGCTCAAGAGGAATCTCAAGCGAGTCACCCTTAAGATGAAGTGACTCTCGCTTAAGATGAAGTGTTATTAGATCAAGCGGTCTCCCTTTAGATTTAGTGAGTCGCGCTTTTATAGAAGTGAGACTTGTTACATTTGAAGCGATTGCTTTTACCACTCAAGTGAGTATTTCTACTATTCACGTTAAAGAAAGCGCGTCTCTCTTTGAGTTCCATGATGCCATAATGGCTAAGACTAGGACCTACCAATAAAAGAAGTCTCTCCATGTGGATCAAATTCTTAAATATGTCAAAACAAGAATTCAGACGCGCTCCTCCCATTATAACTTGTTTGCCTTCAACACCTTTGTATCTTTGGAGGAGCCAAAGAACATTCAACAATCCTTAAAGACCGTGGCTGGTTATTTGTCATGCAAGATGAACTCCAGGAGTTCGAGTGCAACAAAATCTGGCTTTTGGTTCCAAGGCCTTACAACAGAACAATCATTGGCACTAGGCGGGTCTATCATAAACAAGCTCAGTGATCAGGGCATTGTTATACGCGACAAGACAAGGCTAGTAGCTCTAGGCTATAACCAACAAGAAGGAATTGATTATGCTGAGACATATGAACCGGTAGCTACACTTAAAGCTATACGTCTTCTTAGTGCATTTTCCTCTCACAAAGGGTTCAAGCTCTTTCATATGGATATGAAGACAACTTTCCTCAATGAGACTCTAGATGAGAAAATGTTTACGAAGCAACCCATTGACTTTGAAGATCAAGCACATCCGGATTATGTATACTATCTGGATAAGGTGCTATATGGACTCAAGAAAGCTCTAAGAGCTTGGTATGATTGTTTATCTGAATTCCTCATCAACAATCACTACAAAAGAGGGAAAATAGACAAGATCTTGTTTATCAAGGAGCACAAGCATGATATTCTTATTGTTCAAGTTTATGTTGATGATATTATTTCTGGCTCTACTAACCTTTCCTTGTAGGAGTGGGATGAGAGGCCCACTCCTACAAGGGCTGAAATAGGAATGATGGACCGAGATGAAGGAGGAGTGGGATGAGAGCCCAAAAAAGACGGAGAAGATAATCGGGCATCTGTAATGCTCTCATTCCTACCCATATGTGGAGATAATGGAGGAAAAAGAGTGGAGGGTGAGGAAAATGGAGTAGGGATAGTGGATG
Organism: Phyllobates terribilis; assembly: GCF_046119375.1. Lineage (NCBI taxonomy): Eukaryota > Metazoa > Chordata > Amphibia > Anura > Dendrobatidae > Phyllobates > Phyllobates terribilis. The sequence continues at coordinate 23,410 of NW_027366730.1, read as the reverse complement.
AGTTGTGAGTTGGAAACTCACAATCTGGTGATTGAGAAACAAGAGGTAACGTGTTATGAGATGATGGTATGTGGGAGGAAGTGACTTCTTTATATGGAAATGAGGACTCCTGAAACACATCATGCTGAGCCCATGAAAGTGGTATGAGTTTCTAGGTCATATAGTTTATAAGCTTTTGGCTAGGAGGGAAGCCTAAGAAAACACATTTTTGAGCTGCGGCATTGAACTTATGACATAAATATGTAGGAATTAAGGCAAAACAAAGACATCCAAATACCTTCAGATGATCATAAGAAGGATTGGAACCATGCAAAACCTCAAAGGGAGTCTTCAAAGATAACATGGAAGATGGTAAGAGATTGATCAAGTAGGTAGCGGCTAGGACACAATCACTCCAACATAATAGGAAGACCCAAATGTAATTTGAGTGCTCTAGCCATCTCAACTAAATGGCGGTGTTTGCGTTCAACGAGGCCATTTTCTTGAGGCGTATATGGCACGGATTGTTGGTGAATTATGTCGTGTTTGTCAAGACAATACGAGACAAGTTTTTGAACAAATTCTAATCCTTTATCATATCGTAAAGTTTTGATAGTAACATCAAAGTGATTATAAGCATATATTCAATAAATTTGAGAAGGATAAATGGTACTTGATCATTGGAATTTGCAAGGAGTGTCCAAGTAGATCTAAAATGGTCATCAATTATAGTAAGGAAATAGTTTTCTCCATAATAAGAAGGGTATGGTAGGGACCCAAAGGTCTACATGAATTAGCTCAAAAATTTTAGAAGCTACATAAATAAAATTGATGATGTTTTGCCAAAGTACAAACTTCAGAGTCTATATGATTGGGAATAGATTCATATAAGCTATACATATGTCTCATTTTAGCCAAGGAAACATGGCCAAATCGAGAATGTAAGATATGCAAGTCCAGATTTATTATTAAGAGAATTAGAAAATGCTGAAGTAGTAATAGAATTAAATGATGGAAATCTTGTAATTTGATCCAATAGATCATAATTTCTCCAAGGATATAGCTTGTATAGGTCTCCTTACCTTCTTCCACTAGCAAGAATTTGCTTAGTTGAAAGGTCATGAATATAACGTTCAATGTGATAAAACACAAAGATTTTGTACTGATTAATTAAGAGCTTAGAATGATAAATCAGATTATGCTTAAAAGAAGGATTAAATAACATATTATATAATGTTAACAATGAAGAAACCTGAATAGAACCATAGAACTCAATAATTTGAGTGGCGCCATCAGGTAATCCAATCCGTATAAGATTAACAAAGGTCCTAAGTTCAATGAAAAAATATTTATTAAAAGAACATGATCTGTGGCCCCAGAATCTATAATCCAGGTACTATGGTTAATCTAGCATGTATAAGATATGTATTTAGAAGAAAACAAAGATTTAGTTATACTTGCAAAATTTACAAAATGTTGTTGTGGTGAACTTGCACCTTCTTCTTGGATATTCTTGCCTTTAAAGGGCTTTCATAACCTCTTGAACCACCACATTTATGAAGGATGCATCAATCTGAAAATTCTCTTTGTTTTCTTCATGAAGTGGTGTGTTAAAGTTTGACAGGTCTTGCACAACATTCATCATCTTACTAGTTGATCCTAAGACACACATACTTCCTTTCCACCACGAGTTAAAACTAATTCTCCTTAAGGTGTCCAATCTCATGACAGTATTCACATTTTCTGTCAATTTTCTGTTTCTTAGAGTCACGCTTGTCACCAGTAGTTGATGGAGTATAGGTGTAGGAATAGTTTCCTCAGCTAGTGTTTGTACGATTTCCAGATCAATTGATAGCAAGAGCATCATGAGAAATGCTAGTGTTATTTGTAATGCCTTTTTGGCGTTCAGTCTGCAAGACTCTATGAAATGCTTTATTAACAATAGGAAGGGGATCTTGTGATAGTATGCTACTTCAAAGGTTTTCAAATGTTTCCGAGAGTCCCATCAGAAATTGCATTAAGCGATGAGAAGCCTCTCAGTCACCCAACCTTTTCATGAAGATGCAGCTGCATTGCTCAATAGTGTTGCACTCACATGTAGGAAGTCCTCTATGGATTGAAGCTCAAACCACACCTTTTTGAGCTTATTGTACCAAGTCGGGACAAACATGTTTTCCTGTTGTATGTTAGCTAGTTCTCTCTGCAATTGAAAAACCAATGCAGCATTAGTCTCCACAAAAAGCTTAATAATTTCATTGTACAGTTATTTAGAGTATGTCACGTGTAAGAAGTTGTCACTGATTTCATTAGTCATAGATTTCATTAGCCAGGACATCACCATGAAGTCACAATGTATCCGGCGCTCATGATCTTTAGTATCATTAGGATGACGCATGCAAGATCTAGTTAGAAAACCAATTTTGTTCTTTCATCTTAATGCAATGAACATATTCCTGCTCCAACTCTGGTAATTTGAGCCACAGAAGTATGCAGAGACCAACTGTGAACTAGGATAGTCCGAATTGGAGAGGAAGAGTGGATCTTAGTATCCAGTTTTCTCAGTCGGAGTAGTATTAACAACCTGAGAGTTTTGAAGGCGAGTTCGAGGTAACTTACCTTCGATATTAGTTCGTTCCAAGAGTGGACAACGAGCACGTGTACGAACTCTAGGATATTTGTCAACAGAACTTGCATTCGATAGATCATCAAACAATTGTTGCGTTTGAGTATTTAATCTATCATCATCACTATTGGCCATAGCGTATTAGCAGAGAACATTGAATGAATCTCGATGTGGAAGGGAAATTTGCAACAATCTAGCTTCAATCAACGAAGGTAATTCTCAGGAAACTTGTGTCGAAGCCCAAGTTCCTCGTCAAGTCAACACACCTCGACGAGTGGATCTGGTTCACTCTAGTCTTCCTTGGCTCAGGGTAAAGGCAACTCAAGCTCTCGTATGTGGGACGGTGCTCGTCGAACGATTCTTCTCGGTCCTCGTTGATGTACCTGCACGACCAAATCCAGAGGGGAAAGGGGGGCTTCCTCTGGATTTGGCTCTCCGACGCTCAAGTCAGTAGCAGCACAAAGAGGGATGATAATAGTGTATTAATTTATGCGTAAGATAAGACAATGGGGAACTTTTAGCTCTAAATTTCGGCAGAGTTTTGGTACGGAAGTCAGAAAGTGATGTCTTTTCTGTACATCGTCCCTTTGTATTTATAGGAAAAGCTATATGGGCCGTCATTTAATGGGCTTTTCCCTATTTCTATGATTTTCGGCCATTGAATTATAGTAATTAAATCAGACTGCGGGACCCGCCCCAACATCCAGCCCCACAGGACCTTCGAGTGCCTTCTACTCGATGGTCATGTGCCAATGTTGGTCGAGGCGTAGTCTCGTTGGTCTGATATGATTACCATGATTTAATGCTCGACGAGGTTTATCTATTACTTACCTGGAACTGTCCTTCTCTAGACCTTCTACTTAGATGCTCAACGAGGCTAGTGATGAGTACCTCAACAGACGTTCCGCTCGACGAGATTGTGTTTCGGCCTCTCCTTGTCCAACCACCTCGGGCTACGATACACGCGTCCTTATTTGTTCCTTTCCTAGTACCACTTCCCTTCTCGCGCCAACTTTTTTGAATTTTCTAAAAGAACCGCTTTTAGGCGGGCTCTAACCACCCTTTTGCCACGTGTCGCGTTGGGGTTTGGCGACGCTTCGTCTTCTCACCACTATAAAAGAAGACCCTTAGCCTTTCTCTTTCACTTTTTATCGTCTCTTCAAACTCTCATTTCCTACGCTCTCTCTACCTTCCTCAGCGTCTCCGGCGGTGCTCCGTTTTCCTCTCCGACGTCCGTTACAACTCTTTAGCTTTTCCTTCCCCGCCGGCGCTCAACTCTTCGCTTCTTCCCATGGCATCATCGGCACCAGGTTAGCATCTTCTCTCTTCTTTCCTCATTTTCTTTGCAAGCTCCGCCTGTTCTTGATCTTGTTCTTGGTGTTCCTTGCTTGTTTTGATCCTTTTCTCGTGCATACATACCCCGTAATTCTATTTCTCTTGCATAAACGCTACCCTAGGTGGTAAACTATTTATGTCTACGTACCTTAGTTAGTTAAAACCATGATTGAGTCAACTTGCTTTTCTTAAATTCTGGGTCACCGTTAATGGCAGAGGACCAACATTCCCGGCCATTAACGTCCCCTTCAAGGTTTTTTTTCTGTATTCAATGGCGGCGCTACTTCTTCCCGAAAACGTCTTTTCTGAGAAAAAGTGTCGTTCCCTGTCAGAACTCCCCTTCCCCTTTTCTGTCACATCACCATAAATGCGCCCGTTCGGCTCCCCAGGTCAGGTTTTACCCTTTTTCCCTTGCTTTCTTCTTGCCTACGCTTCTTTTTTTTAAATTTCGGTCCCAGTTCTCGGGGTACCTCGCGAAGGTTCCACCCTCTCGTCTTTCCTCCCTTAGTCGACGAGAGCTAGCCTTAGAGATATGCTCTATTGCTCTTCGCGGGGTAACTTAGGCCTCAAGGACTAACTTCTTTCTTTCTTGTAACAGCTCAGAGTACGTCATCAGTTCGAGACTCGGAGGTAAGCTTTCGGGAAGACGATTCTCTCGAGGAGAATTCGTCGTCAACGGTATCATACCGCCCAGAAACGAAGGGCGAGGATTGGGAAGAGGAGGTTCCAGACGAGGCTGGCCCTAGTAGTCGGGGGACTGCTCCTTCGACCACCTCGACTCGTATTTATGATACTTTTCCCCCTGTCCCCAAACCTGTGGTGATCGACGACGTGGCGGTGCCTTCCGTTGTTCCCGCTCGTTCCCCTCTTGTGCTCATACTCGACGGGCGCATTGCCCCCGTTCCTTGTATCGTCGAGGGGTACAACATAAGGATTTCGACCTCGTCGGTCAAAACTCGTTTCTTAGCAGACTACGCGGCTGAGTTCCCCTTTCCCGCGGGGACGGTTTTGACTCTTCCATTTAGTAATGGGAAGATGCTCGACAATTACGGGCCGTACTTTCCCATTAGTCGCCATGCTCTTCTTGCGGGCTTCCGATTGCCACTGGCGCCGTTCATCCGGGAACTCCTCGATGAGATTTGTCTTAGCCCATCCCAGGTCCACCCCAACTTCTGGAGACATATGACCGCTTTCCAACTCAGGTGTAAGGAGATTGGTTATGCCCCCTCCGCCCATCTTTTTTTTGCCTTGTACAAGCCGAACAACTATACGTGGGGACTAGTTACTTGTACGTGCATGTACAGCCCTGTCCAGTACAAGATGTCGGGTAATGAGACCGGGTGGACTCGCCGATGGATTCTGGTTAAACCCCCTCGAGAGCACAGGATAAACCACCGAGTTCGTGTTTCCAGGGTCGCCGAGTGGGAGACTATGTACTCGACCGAGCAGCTTCAAAGGGTTTGAGAGGTATCTGTGCATTCCGAAGACTAAGTCCTAACCGGTATAACGACATAGTGACCATTGATTTCCTTGCTCGGCGAGGTCTTAGTCTGATTCCCCCTCCTCGCAGTAGGGGCTCTATATATTCATGTTCATATCTTATGCTTGTGATTACTATGCTGAAATATATATCCTCTAACTTACTTTCTTGCTAATGCAGAGGAGAGCTTTGTTTTTATAGAACTGGAGGATGAAGAGGACCACGTGGTCCCCCCTCATCACTAGCAATCTCACGGGGTCCGGACCCAACCGAGAAGCGGAGGCTCCCCTCCCTCCAACCGAGGTCCTGCCAGAGGACGATGTCCCTTTCTCCTAACACCTCAATAAGAAACGGGCGCTGAATTCCAAGAGCTCTGCTCAATGCAAGAAGCGCCGAGCTGATAAAGAGCCTTCTGGGCCCTCTTGCTCGACGATGACTCCTTCGAGCCCTCTCCCTCTCCGTACAATCGAGGCTCCTTCAAGCAAGAGCGTTGGGGGATTCCTCCTGACACCCGAGCTATCCCGGAAGGTCCTCGACCGGGCCATCGTTCTTCCGTCGCCACCTCCCCTTATCCGGAACATGACCGAGGATGACTCGGTTGACAAGACGCAGCTGGCTGCCGGGGTAAGTTGCTTTGAACCTCATTGCTCCTATTGCCGTAGGTACTCTCCTGCTCTACTAAGTGTCTTGTTTCTTCTTAGGCGATACATCTTCTAGTGGCGGCGCTTCTGAAGAACACCTCCCGGTCCAAGAAAGCATCTTCTGAGCTTGCGCATAACTATGTTGAGCTGGAGAAGACTGTCAAAGAGTTGAAGGCGCTGGTGGTAAGGACTCAAGAGGAGGCGGCCAAGGAGGCGGCCACCCTGCGAGCTTCTCTGGAGACAAAATCCAAGCGTCTTGAGGAGAAAGATCTCGAGCTGGCCGGGGCACTCGAGAAGGTAAAGGAAGGGGAAAACAACCTCGAGAAGGTCCTGAGGGACCAGGGGGAGCTACTCGACCAAGCCTGCAAAGAGGCTGTCGAGCGCTATGCTTCTAATCACCGAGAGGGGGCTCGCCAATGCTTCCTTGCTCACTATCAGACAAATGTTTTCTTCGAGGCGGCTAAGCGTCAAGCGGCCGAGCAGGGTCTTCCAAACTTTGTAATTAACACACGGAAAATGTACGACCTCCCCTTGATTCCCCCTGAGTACACCCCGACCCCCCTCGGAGCTTACTCGATGGACGACGAGGATACTCTAGAGGCCTGGAACGTCACCACGATTCCTCCAATTAGCTCAGTTGTCGTAGGTCGTGAGAACGACGTTCCCCAGGGTGCGCGGTCGTTCATGCAAGTTGCCCATTCGGTGAGAGCCTCGTCGAAGACTTCAAAGGATCCACCTCCACCTCCTCAATAGTGATGCATAGGTGGTAATGTATATGCCTCTTTTGTCTTTGTAACGTAAAACTTTATTTTCTATGCAAGCGACTTGTGAATCCTTCGATGCATTATTACTTCTGTCTTACGTTTTATTTCTATACTTAGTCTCTCTTTCCATAGCCTGGCCTACCACCCCCTGCCTTTTCGACCATGCAACGTATGCGAGGAAATGTACTGTCCAGGGCTGTGGGTGCCAATAGCTTAGACAATTGCTTTGAATAAAAAACAAAAACTGTATTGCTAATGAAAATAGTGAAAATAACATGATGAGCAGCCACTTGATAATGTTGACTGGAGCAAAGTGTAGTGCAAAAAATGTTTGAAAGGTAAATTCAACATAAAAAATGTTCGAAAGGTAGATACAACATAAAAAGCCAGATGGACGTTCCTGGTACTACACCCCTAGGCCACATTATTTCTATAATTGTGCGAGCTAGCCCTGCCTACTTTTTTGACACTATTTGCGAGCACGTTGTGTAAGTTACCGCCGAGACCTTCCAACTGTAATCATCTTTTGTAAATAACCGTGACAGGTTCGTGGTCGTTGAGTCCCTAAACACTGTTGTTTATTCATTTCAATCATCCCTCATAAGTAACCGTGACTGGTTCGGGATCGTCGAGCCCCTGAGACGCAGTCGTTAATAAATCTTATCATCCCTGCAAGGCAGAGGGTAAAAATATTAATGCCCTCGAGTCATGATCGGATAAATCAACGAGTCATGAACGGAATCGACAACTAAATCGAGGAGCATACCTCATAAGTAACTGTGACTGTCTCGGGATCGTCGAGCCCCTAAGACGCAGTCGTTAATAAATCTAATCATCCCTGCAAGGCAGAGGGTAAAAACATATTAGTTCCCTCGAGTCATGATCGGATAAATCATCGAGTCATGATCGGAATCGGCAACTAAATCAAGGAGCATAACTCCTAAGTAACCGTGACTGGTTCGGGATCGTCGAGCCCCTTAGACGCAGTCGTTAATAAATCTAATCATCCCTGCAAGGCAGAGGGTAAACACATTAATGCCCTCGAGTTATGATCGGATAAATCATCGAGTCATGATCGGAATCGGCAACTAAATCAAGGAGCAAACCTCCTAAGTAACCGTGACTGGTTCGGGATCGTCGAGCCCCTGAGACGCAGTCGTTAATAAATCTAATCATCCCTGCAAAGCAGAGGGTAAACACATTAATGCCCTCGAGTCATGATCGGATAAATCATCGAGTCATGATCAGAATCAGCAACTAAATCAAGGAGCATACCTCCTAAGTAACCGTGACTGGTTTGGGATCGTCGAGCCCCTGAGACACAGTCGTTAATAAATCTAATCATCCCTGCAAGGCAGAGGGTAAACACATTAATGCCCTCGAGTCATGATCGGATAAATCATCGAGTCATGATCGGAATCGGCAACTAAATCAAGGAGCATACCTCCTAAGTAACTGTGACTCTCTCCCTGGTCGTCGAGCCCCAGGGACGCAGTCAAGTAAGTGTTAATCATTATAGCTCAGACTCGGTTGAGTTTTCTTATTGTTACTGTGTTAGCCAATAAGGCCTCGACGAGCCCTGACAAATGACCTCGCCTATTATGCGCGACAAAAGTTAATGTGTTGAGTCCGTTCTAGGTGGTCAGAGTATGCTCGTCTTGTCCGAAGGAAAGAACATTAAATAAATGTGACAATATTTGAATGTGTACCTTATTGGCGAGGCATTTGATTGCCTAAGGATAATATTTGCGGAGCCGCATCACGTTCCACGAGTTGGCGATGCGGTTACCGGCGCTATCCTTTAGCTTGTATGCACCCGGTGCGACCTCGGCCTCGACGATGTATGGGCCCTCCCAATTGGGGTCGAGCTTGCCCCCTTCTGTTTTTCGCATATCCAGGTCCCCTTTGACGAACCCCCGAGGCTTCACCTTCTTGTTATAGTACTTGGCTACGACGGCTTTATGATTGGCTGCACGAATGGTTGCTAACTCACGCGTCTCCTCTCTTAGTTGTAACTCGAGCCCCATTTTCTCTGAGTTCTCTCCCTCGTTGTATTGTATGATCCTATCCGTTGGAAATAGGTGCTCAAAGGGTTCCACCGCCTCGACGTCATAAGCTAGAGTGAAAGGTGTTTCCCCTGTGGCTTTTTTGACAGTCGTTTGGTTTGCCCACAGTACAAGAGGCAGCTGCTCGGCCCATAATCCCCGTGCGCCATCTAGTCGCTTCTTCAAGTCTGTAACAATGGACTTGTTAGCCGCCTCAACCTGCCCGTTGCAATGAGGATGCGCTACTGAGGCAAATTTCAGCCGTATGCCCAGATCTTTGCACCACCCGACGAGCTTTGGCGTATTGAACTGTGGCCCTCTGTCTGTCACAATGTCTTGTGGCAGCCCAAAATGACAGATGATATTTTGCCACAGGAATTTTTGTACAGCTTGAACTGTCGTACGAGCTAAAGGTGCTGCCTCGATCCATTTCGTGAAGTAGTCGATCGCGACGATGATGAACTCCAACTGCCCTGGTGCTTTTGGCGTAAAAGGACCCAGCAAGTCTAAACCCCACATGGCGAAAGGGCAAGGACCTGACATCACCTGCATCTCGACCCCCGGCTGGTGGCAAGCCCGAGCATGAGCCTGGCAAGCTTTGCACGATCCTGCGATGGACATAGCATCCCCGCACATGGACAACCAGAAATGCCCGTGTCGTAGTGCCTTGAACACTAAAGATCGCCAACCAGCGTGTGTACCACAGAGCCCTGCATGCAGCTCGACCAGCATCTGATTGCCCTCTTCCTTTGACAAACATCTTAGTTCTCGCGACATGATTCCTCGCTTGTATAGTTCACTTTGGCAAGTGAAGAAGCGTGAAGCCCTGGTCTGAATGCGTTTTCTCTCCCGTGGATCCTCTGGGACGTTAGTTTGCGTTAGGTACTCGAGTATAGGAGTCCTCCAGTCCTCGACGTTAGGTCGAGTAACAACCATTAGCTCGAATTGCTCGGAGATAGACTTGACCGAGGCTGTATTATACCATATCGATTGAGATTTTCCCACCTGACGCGCAACGATCAACTTAGCCCTTGATGCAAGCTTGGCCAAACCATCGTCTAGTTTGTTCTCGTCGCGCGGGATCGCGGTAATAAGGAAATGCTTAAACATCCCACGAAGACGCAACACACGCGCCTGGTACTATGGTAAGGTGACCGTCCGCGCCTCATATACAACCTGCACTTGTTGGACTACTACCTCGGAGTCACAAAAACACTCTAGCTCCTCCACCTGTTCTTCTAACGCAATCTCGAGACCAATAATCAGTGCCTCATACTCTGCCTCGTTGTTAGTCGCCTCGAAGTCGAGTGTCACTGCGTGCTCGTACAAATCCTCCTCGGGCGAAAACAAAGCTACACCTGCCCCGCACCCATCATTGTTGACTGCACCATCAACGAACAGCCTCCACGGACTTGACGACAAACAAGAGGATCCTTCACCACCTCGGAAACTAGTTTCCGTGATGAAATCGGCCAACGCCTGGGCTTTAATAGCTGGTCGAGGTTGATATTCGCTGTCGAACTCGGAGAGCTCGACCACCAATTTCGTCATGCGCCCCGATAGAGTTGGCCGATGGAGTACAGCTCGTAGCGGCAGGTCTGTGAGAACTTGTATGGTGTGAGCGTGGAAATATGGCCTTAACCGCCGTGCTTCTATTACAAGCGTGTAAACTGTTTTCTCGACTGGTGAGTAACGGCCTTCTGCGGGTGAATGAGCTTTGCTGACTAAGTATATGGGTTTCTGGTGGTCAGGGACGAGCACCGCACTGGCTGTCCTGGAACCAGCCGCGAGGTATACCTGTAACGCTTCTCCCGGGACGGGCGACAAGAGGATAGGCAGGCTGGACAGGTGCGCTTTCAGACTTGCAAACGCCGCCTCGCAATCCTCTTTCCATGTGAAGCTCTTCGGCTTCCGCAGAATGTCGAAGAAAGGCAAGTTACGCTCGGCGAGCTTCGCGCAAAACCTGCCTAGATAGTTTACCGCCCCCATGAACTTCTGTACCTTGTGTGTCGTTCGCGGTGGTTTCATGTCTAGCACTGCTTGAATCTTCGAGGGGTTCACCTGGATCCCTCTCGAACTGATTTGGAAACCCATGAATTGCCCCTCGGTCACCCCGAATACACACTTCTCTGGATTGAGACTCATCCCATACCGTCGTAGAGTGCTGAAAACTTCCTGGAGATCCCTCGGATGGTCCTCTTGGCGCATAATCTTGACCATAATGCCGTCCAAATAGGCCTCGACGGTCATGCCAAGCTGTTCCCTAAATACCTTGTCGACGAGCCTCTGAAACGTAGCTCCAGCGTTCTTGAGGCCGAAAGGCATTACTCTGTAGCAGAAAGTCCCCCTATTGGTTATGAATGCAGTATGCCCCGGATCGGCGGGGTTCATTACAACCTGGTTGTATCCTGAATAGGCATCGAGGAAACTAAGTGCCTCGTGTCCTGCGGTAGAATCGACGAGCTGATCAATCGACGGGAGGGGATAACTATCTTTCGGGCACGCTTTGTTCAGATCGGTAAAATCGACGCACATGCGCCATTTGCCAGTACCCTTCTTGGGGACCATCACCACATTGGTCAACTAAGTTGGATATTGGATGTGTTGTACAAAACCTGCTTTGAGCAGCTTGGCTAGCTCGGTCGCAGCTGCTTCATTCTTGGGGCCTGCTTGCTTTCGTTTTTTCTGCCTCCGCGGAGTAACTCGGGGGTCGATGGATAGTGAATGGGTCATAATCTCCGGAGGTATACCCTTCAGATCTCGAGGAGACCATGCAAAAACATCCCTCGACGCTCGGAGCATCAGTTTTATCTCTGTCATTACCTTTGCTCGAAGGCCTTGGCCTACATACAAGTTTCTCTCGGCCTCGCCAAAGGGACTTATGCACCGCCTACCCACCTCGACGGCCTGCGAGGGGTCCTCGCCCCTGGAGCCTGCTTGACTGTCTGCCCGAGGGTCGAGGTCTGCCTCCTCCTCGATCCTCAACGACCCAGATAAGTATAAGTGGTTGAACCGACTTCCTATCATTCTGCTCGGCCTGTATGTAGCATGTTTCGCTCTCTTCTTGGTTGCCTCTCGCTATGCCAGTACCACTCGCCGTCGGGAACTTTAGGCAAAAATGGCTTATGGATACGACTGCTTCGAAACATGTTAGGGAATCTCGTCCCAAGATGGCATTGTATGAAGATGCTAGCGAAATGACTAGAAAATCAATCAGGCAACTTCTCCCAGGGCTTTTATTGAATCCCCCGTGAACCGGAAGAGGTTTGCCTTCGTAGGGCAGAGGCGCGAGGCATCTAGCCCAAGCCTCTGGTAAGCGTCCCAGTAGATGATGTCCGCTGCGCTACCTGTGACTACCATAATCCTCTTGACAACCTTCATTCCCAGCTGGATATGGACAATAAGAGGGTCGGCCCTCTTGTTATCCCACTCGACGACGTCCGAGTCATTGAAGCTTAGCTGGTAAGGATTTTGGGCGGACTCTGTGATGAGCATCATTGGTGTTCCCGAGGGAGGCGGGGCGTTGCCGACCCTCCTGAGATCTCACCGGCTAAGAGATCGAGGCTCGTGCCGTCCAGTTATTATTCCCACGAAACCATCCGGTTGCGGGAACTGTGGTGGATGGGGGACGACTGGGGGCACAGGGTTGGCCTGTCCTCCCTCCGCTCGCCGAGCTGCCATAATGCGTCTGTCTTCCTCCAGTGCCTCGTTGTATAGGGCTCGACACTCAGCGATGGAGTGTGATCGGTTGCGATGCCTCTCGCACCACACCTGCCGTGACGGCTTCGCTGGTTGTCCTCGGGCCGGGGCCCTCTGTACCGTGGTCACCATTGCTTGGACTGGGAACTGGGTCTTATTCTGGTGGTCTGCCGTCTGCAAGGCCGAGGTCCTCGGATGATGGTCCGCTTGCCGCTTGGGCCGCCAGGGTGCGCCGTTCTTCTGAGTACCACCCTGCGCATGCCCCTGCTTCTTTGTGGGCTCTGCCCCATTGTGCCTGCCCGTTATCTTATCAGACTCGATCTGCCCATACGCCTTCTGGAGCATACGATCATAGCTGAGATAGGCGTCCCTATCATTGTTTTTTTGCCCGAGCCTGTCTTTGAAATCGGTATCGTCGAGCAGTCCACCGAAGAACGACTGTCGAGCACCATCCTTAGTGAAATCATGCGCCTCGAGTGCTATGGCAGTAAACCTCTTAACGTAGTTCTCCAGGCTCTCGCCCACCTTTTGCTTGACACCCTGTGTCTGCAGCATCGTCACCTTTCGCTTCTTGGAGGCGCTGAAATGAGTAACAAAGCGCTCCTCCAGGTCGTCGAAGTTTTGGATGGTTCGTTTAGGCAGAGACATGATCCAAGAGAGAGCAGTCCTTGACAGAGTGTTTCGGAACCCTTTACACATCGTGGCATCGTCGGCGTTGCACGCCAGCATGGCGTACCTGTACCGGTTGACGTGGTCTCGGGGGTCATCATTACCGGAGTACTCCTTCGAGGTCGGGTACTTGAAGTCTTCGCGGACGGGAGTATGCATGATATGATCCGCAAAGATGGTGGCTCCCCGCGAGATCGACCCTGCACTGAAGTAGTGGCCATGGTTGGGAGCTAGTAAAGGGTTATACGGGGCTAGTGGTCGAGATGCCCCAAAATGTTCATGACTATATTGCTCGGGCGCCTAATATGGGATCGGGTGGTAATCGGCGAGGTTTGGCGCATAGTTTGGAGGCAAATAATGTTCACGTTGTGGCTCGTGTGCCATGGGTGGCATGTGAAGCTCATGTGCTCGAGGAGGAGGTCGCTGAGGCTCGAAGAGCGGAGCATTCGGACGAAGGTTGCTGGCTCTGTGGGCGTCCAGTACTCGAGGGTGTAGTAGCTCCCCCTCCATATACCTCGGGGGCGGAGTTTCACACTCCCCTATGCTCTAGGGCATTGTGCCGAGGTTCGGCATCTAAACACGCAAGCTCGCGTTCTCTGGCGGCTCGGGACTCCTCTCGTAGGCGGCCAATGCCTCCTCGTCCTCTTGACGCTGTCGCTCTGCCTCCTCGCAACGGAGGCGCCGCTCGAGCTGGTCCTCTTGCCGCTTAGATGCCTGGAAGCGACTAAACTCGTGGAATTCGTACATATCTGCAGTCAAGGCGACGTTGCGGCTTCGTTGAGTAGGCGCCTCTACTGACATGGTTCCCATGCCCACCCTCTCGCTGACGTCTCGCTGGTGGGCTATCGTTAGGGCGCCTGCTCTGTGCTGTGTTCCAGCTTGCCATTCGGTTTCTTGTGTTTGCTTGAATGTGTGTGTGACTCCCCACGGTCGGCGCCAGTGTTGAATCCCAAGTTCCTCGTCAAGTCAACACACCTCGACGAGTAGCTCTGGTTCACTCTAATCTTCCTTGGCTCAGGGTAAAGGCAACTCAAGCTCTCGGATGTGGGACGGTGCTCGTCGAACGATTCTTCTCGGTCCTCGTTGATGTACCTGCACGACCAAATCCAGAGGGGAAAGGGGGGCTTCCTCTGGATTTGTCTCTCTCACGCTCAAGTCAGTAGCAGCACAAAGAGGGGTGATAATAGTGTATTAATTTATGCGTAGGATAAGACAATGGGGAACTTTTAGCTCTTAATTTCGGCAGAGTTTTGGTACGGAAGTCAAAAAGTGATGCCTTTTCCGTACGCCTTCCCTTTGTATTTATAGGAAAAGCTATATGGGCCGTCATTTAATGGGCTTTTCCCTATTTCTATGATTTTCGGCCATTGAATTATAGTAATTAAATCAGACTGCGGGACCCGCCCCAACAACTTGCAAATCAGTAGAATCGGAAGAATCAAGCTCCAGTAAGTGAAAGTTCAACAAAATTGCCAGCGAAAAAATACTCGAAGCATCAGTAATCAAGATCATAGAGAAGTAAATCAAGTATTTGAAGTAATTGAAGATGAAATCAAGTCTGTAGGAAGCAATTGCACAGGTAAAACCCATTGAAACATATAATCGATAATTACACAGGTAAAGCAACCGAGAACATAATCGATCAAAAATAAAAAAATTCGAGAAGAACGTATCTCTCTCCTTATTAGTCCCACCCAGAGTAGTTTTATTCCGGATAGGATGATTAATGATAACATTGTTCTTACGCAAGAAGTGGTTCATACACTTAAGAGAAAGCAAGGGAAGAGTGGATATTTGATGATGAAGATTGATCTCGAGAAAGCTTATGATAGGCTTCAGTGGGACTTTGTGGTGGATACATTTGTGGACGCGGGTTTTTCCGATGATTGGGTTAGATGGACCTCGGAGAGCATCTCATCCACCTCTCTTAGTGCTCTTTGGAATGGGGAGGCTACGAGAGCCTTCCGCCCCTCTAGGGGCATTAGACAAGGCGACGCAATCTCGCCGTATTTGTTTGTCCTTTGCCTCGAGCGTTTGAGGCAAATTATTGAAGTGGCCCTTAGTAATCGGACTTGGAAGCCCATTTCGCGTCTAGGGGAGGTCCCCCTCTCACTCATATCATGTTCGCGGATGATATTCTCCTCATGGGAGAGGCTTCGGTTGCTCAAGTGGTCGAGATGAAGAGATGCTTGGAACTCTTTTGTCGCTCTTCCGGACAAAAGGTTAGTCTTGATAAATCTCGTATCTTTCTTTCCCCTAATATTACGGGTAGTTTACGCAGGGACATTGAGGATGCTAGTGGCATGTGTGCCACCGACGATCTAGGTATTTACCTTGGGGTTCCTCTTCTTCACAAGGCCATCGGATCGGACACATTCGAACCTCTTCTTGAGAAGATTAATGCTCGTCTTAGTGGGTGGAGGACTAAGTTCCTTAGTTTTGCGGGAAGGGTGACACTTGCGAAATCGGTAATCCACTCCATGCCGATCTATACTATGGCCACTCTTCCTTTCAAGGCGAGAGTTTGCGACACGATCGACCAAGCTACTCGGATATTCATTTGGGGAGGCTCAAATAACTCGCGAAATATGCATCTTGTGAGTTGGGATGAGATTAGTAAACCGGTTGAATTTGGCGGGCTTGGTATTAAAAGGATGAGTGAGCTTAATCTAGCTCTCAACAGAAAGCTCGCTTGGTGCTTCATCCATGCCAAGGACAACCTTTGGGCCAAGGTATTAAGTGCCAAGTATGTTCGGCCTTCCCGTATTGAGAGAAGCGACCCATTTCCGGTTTGGAGGGCGATTACCAGAGGAGCCGAATTGGTCATCCCCAAACATATGTTTTGGGTTTTGGGCAATGGTCGTCGTATTTTGCTCTGGTCGGATGTCTGGGTTGCAGGTACACCGATGCGGGAGTCTTGGGTGGATGCAATCCCTCCGTCCTTTCTGTCCCACCCGGTTTCGGATTATTGGGAACGCGGTTTGGGTTGGAAATGGGACCAATTTTCCCATAGGTTGCCCAATTTGATTTTATTGCGTATTGCATCGCTCCATGTTAGGGAGGAGGAAGAGGCGGGGGACGTGTTGTCTTGGGCGCCCTCTACAGATGGGAACTTCACGGTGAGGTCGGCGTACCGGCTCCTCCACCCACGAGGTATGGAACTTAATAACGACTATTATATTATCCGGTGTTTGTGGTCATCTCATGTGCAGGAATGAGCGAAATTTTTTGCTTCGCTGACTATGCGGGGGGTGATCATGACGAACCAAGAGAGACATCGTAGGCATTTAGCAAGCACGTCGGATTGCTCTAGGTGCACGGGGGTGACGGAGGACCTCTTACATGTGTTGAGGGATTGCCAGGTTGCTCGAGCTGTTTGGACTAGGATCTGGGCTGGTCTTGATGACTCCTTATTCTTTACGACAAACTTCGCCATTTGGATGAGGTTGAACCTTGCCGCTTCATCGAAGGGGATCTTAGTTGGACCGAGACTTTTATTACGACTATTTGGCACCTTTGGAAGTGGAGAAACAAGTGGACCTTTGATCTGGAGGAGTTTTGGGGGACAAGAAGGCCTTCATTAGAGTGGAGGTGGAAGATTACGCTAGAGTGGAGAGCCTCAGAGGGGATAGGGTGACGAGCGCGCGAGGATTGGTGCAGATTGCTTGGACTCCGCCTATGGAGGGGTGGGTGAAGCTTAATATGGATGGCGCCGTGCGTGATGGCCGGGGTACGACAAGGGGGGGTGATCCGGGATCACCAGGGTAAGTGGCTTGTGGGTTTTTGTGCATCATATTGGCTCTTGTTTGATCCCTATGGCAGAGCTTTGGGGTATTGCTTCGGGGCTCTCTTTGGCCTAGTACAAAGGGTACATGAGGGTTTATTTAGAAACTGATTCGCAATTGGCGGTTCAGTTTCTAAGCAAGCCTGTGGATAGTACCCACCCACTTTCTAGCCTTATCGCCAGGGTGAAAGGCTCCATCGGTAGGGATTGGCAGTGCCAATTCCGTCATGCTTTTAGGGAGGCCAACAGGGTGGCGGACTGTTTGGCTTCTCTTGCTTTTGATTTTAGTTTAGGTTTTTCGGTGCTTCTTTCGCCTCCAGAGCATGTTCTGGAGGTTTTGTTGGAGGACACGAGGGGACGGGCTACACCCCGCCTTGTTTTGTTGTAGCCCCACTTTTATTTTAAATAATTAACGCGTAGGGAGACTCTAATCCTATTTAAACCAAAAGAAAATGTAGTCGAGAACAAGGTAAAGCAATCGAGAACTCAGTGATTAAGCAGGTAATAGTTCTTGAATAAAGCAATCGGGAACAACAAATTAAGTATGAACTTGTAGAGCAAGAAATATACAGAGTATATTAGGAAAGCTAAAGCGATTTAGGGAGTTTACTGGCCTGAAACCATGTTAAGAAGTTAATTATCTGAAATGAGACTAATACTCTCTGTATATTGCGTACCAATACAACAGTTGACAACTAACCAAGACTATAGAAACTAAATAAACTATCCACATTAACAAAGTCAACCAAAACAAAGTTGACTGATGCTATTCTTAATAGGTCTGCACCTCAAAACACCAAGGTGGTTGGTTATCGGAAGCATTGCAGAAACCAATACCACCTTCTTGGATGAACTCAGATGGAAACTCCTCACCAATGAGGAACGACACAAGAAATCAGAGGAGGGATGGTTATTTAGGGTAATAAATGCAAACCTTCCTCAAGTTGGAGAAGCGCAAATTAGAGACGGAAGGACAACCAAATCATGGCTAGATTGTTGGCTAAGCAATGCCAGCATGGAATTGATTGCGCTCTGTGATAACGTTTTTAACTTCAATACTCGAGTTCTTTATCTTTGGTCTCAGGATCAAGGTTGGAGATGGACAGAATTCTCCCATTTGTTGAACAACGAGTCCCTGATGAAAATGACAATACTGTATCTTTGATTTTGTTTTTGGTAAAGGAGAGGTGGAACTCTCAGGATTTTATAGATGAAAGAAGTTGAGTTAAAAAAAAACAAAACGGGTTGTAACTCGTCTCCTTAATTCCTCATCTAAAAGCATCAGAATACAATTTGGAGTCGAGTTTAAAAATGACATACCAAGCGGAAAGCAAAACACAAGGGAGCCCAACGAGTTAGTGACTCGATTGGCTTCCGGAACACATGGCTAATCTGGTATTGCCAGTCCCTACGAAGGAAGACAGTTGCCACAACAACAAGGCTGGCTAGAGGATGGCAACGATCCATATGTTTATTTAGCAACAACGTTCCTAAATGTGAATCTGTTTCTAAACAAACCCTCCGGAAGCAATGGTTCCAAGCAATGGATAAAGCAGAAGCAATAACCCACAGTTCTGCCATGGGGACCGAACAAGAGGCAATATTATGCATAAATCCTCCCATCCAATTCCCAGGAACGTCCCTAAAAACACCTGCAGTTGAAGCTTTCCCGTCCTTGACTGAGCCATCAGTGTTGATCTTGATCCATCCATCTTCAGGAGGGCTCCAGCTGATTGGCACCACATGTCCGGACCTATGAAAGGACCTCCCCGTCCCGACACAAACTCTTCTATAGTCCCCAGCTTGGGTCTTGATGAACTCTCCCTTCTCACCTTGAAACCCTTCATGATGGAAGGTCCACAGGTTACACCATTTCCAGATACTAAATGACTGTTGTGACAATGTCTGGCCAATAATCCGCCATGTCCCTTCTTGGTAAAAGATTCACCCTGAACCAGATCGGTTCCTCCAAGGAGAAAAAACTGGTATGAAACGTCCCCGTAGAAGTGAGCCCTAAATTGGTCGGGCCACACTACAATCCCGGAAGAGATGCATCATGGACTCGGCATGGATCTGGCATCTCACACAAGAGTGGGAGTGTGCATGTACATCCGAACCCTTTCGGCGTTTATGAGGACTCCCAAATATGAGAAGCCACAAGAAATTGCACACTCTTCCTGCACCACAAGCTTCCAAATAACCTTAAAAACAACAATATCAATATTAAGATAGATACCTTGTTGGGTCCAAAGTTTGTAAGCCGTGGAAACACTAAACATTCCATTTTGCACCCTTTTCCAAGATATACCGTCAAGCGTGACACCATCTCTCAAGATTGCAAGGGCCACAATTTGAAGTAAATGCTCGGTGGCAAGCCTGCTGGCAAAAAGGTGCGAAGCCCAACCCTCTTCCTCAACCCAATATTCGTGGACCCTCTTGCTCATCAATGTCAACTTGGGCCTACTCCATCAAACTTCTATCCGTCACCCAAATATCGCTATAGAATCAAATAAGACGCCCATCTCCCAAAATCCATATAGACCTCTTGCAAACCACGACATTCGTCCCCCTCCGAATAGCTCTACACACCAGGGAGGTATCACTCCTCTCCACAAGATATGGGCGGATGTACTTATCCCGTATTGCCCTATCCAAGAGCTCATGTCGGGAATGTAGGAAATGACATGCCAACCTGTCAATAAGGGAAAGATTCAGCTCCTCCACACGCTTGATGTCGATTCCTCCCATCCATCAGTTTTGAGATCTCCTGCATCTCACCAAATGCATCTTACTTGTAAGCTTCTCGCTACCCCAAAAAAAGGAGCGCGCTATTTTCTTATCAATGTTTTCGCAAGTTCTGGTCATGAACGTGAGCACCTCCATAGAATAAAATAGAAAGGAAGATAGGACGAACTTAACAAGGGTGACTCTTCCGGCAAGGCTCAAGTAACGCCCTCTCCAACCACTAAGCCTCGTGTTAATCTTCTTAAGGAGGGGATCAAAATTCTCCTTACCAATGGAATTTGTTTAGAAGAGGATTGCCTATATAAAGACTCAGATCAAGTGCAGTTTGCATGCCAAACTCATTACGTATCTTCTCCACAACATCATTAGTGGTATTAGGTGAGACACAAATTTTGGATTTAAGGAGACTAACCTTTTGTCCTGACAAACAACAAAACAACTCAAGGCATTTTTGAATTTCAAAGGCTTTCTCAACCAACGCCTCCCCCAAGAGGAGGATGTCATCAATGAACATGATGTGGATGAGAGGAGGGCCTCCGGCAAAAGAAAAAATCGGCTTCCAACTCGCCTCCTGGAATGAGGCCTCAATAATATGGATAAGGCGCTCCAGGCAGAGAACAAAATTGTATTGAGACATCGAATCTCCCTGAGGAAAGCCCCTCGCCGACCTAAAATCACCAATCCTCTCCCCATTCTATAGGATGCTCATGGAAGGAGAAGATATACACTCCACGATCCACTTGACCCATTCCTCCGGGAAGCCCGCATCATACATGGTATCAATGATGAAATCCCACTGAAGGAGGTCGTAGGCCTTCTCTAAATCAATCTTCATAATCATATGTCCCTTCTTCCCTTGCTTCCTCTTGAGGTTCTGGATGACTTCGTGAGCTAACACAATGTTGTCCATGATGAATTGCCCCGGCATAAAGCCACTTTGAGTCAGACCTACAAGATCCGGCAAAATCTTTTGTAAACGATTAGTGAGCATTTTATTAATAACATTGTAAGACATATTATAAAGACTGATAGGCTGAAAATTGAGAAACTTTTACAGGCTTTGATGATTTCAGGATGAGAGTGATAAAATTCTCGCTTATATACACGAGTAAAGACGAGCTAGCAATAAAATCTCTCACCTCCCGAATCACCGAATCGCCCACTTTTTCCTAACAACGTTGACAAAAAATGGATTGGAAACCGTCTGGGCCCGAGGCCTTAATTCCTCCCATGTCACGGATAGATCCATAAATGTCCTAATCAGATTAAGCTCTCTTCTGGACGTTCTAAGATGAGTCTTGAAGGATAGGAAAAAGACCATGGGAAGTTGCAGTTTAAAAGAGTTCATTGACCAATACTAAATAGAGACTCTGAAAGAAGCCCGTAACCAACCGCTCAATATCCCTCGGTTTCTCACCCAACGTTCATCGTCGTCTTGCAAAGAAGAAACCCTGTTACGACAACGTCTAGCCAAGGTGGATATATGAAAATAAGTCGTGATGTGCTTGCTATCTTTGAGACATGTCTCCCGTGATTTCTACTTCCAAAGTGTGTCTTCGTTTTTTAGAATTTCAGCAAGCTCCATCTAAGCGTGGTTTTCCTGCTCAATTAACAAATTAGAAGGGGTGGCCTGAACTTTAACTTTCAGCTCTTCAATAGCTGCCAAAGTGCGCTCCTTTTTCCTAGATAAAGACCCGAAAACCAATTTGTTCCACTTGAGAAGCTCATGTTTAAGTACCCGGTAAGCATCATTGGCTGGAAGGTCGGGCCTCTATGAAGCCCGGATAAGGTCCTTGAAGCTCGGGTGCGTTAACCACATCGCCTCGAATCTGAACGGTCTTCTATCGTTTTGGAAACGGTTACGGAGAGCAAGATAAAAAAGCAAAGGCGTGTTATCCAAACAAAACTTTAGGAGGTGTCTAACCGTTGCCTCAGGCCAAGCAATGAAAGCCTCGATCGTCATGAGGACCCGATCGAGTCTCTTGGGGATGAAGATGGATCCCGACAATCCATGAGACCATGTAAATTTCTGCCCCCTCGAACCCATGTCTAAAAGACCAAGGTCATCTACAAGCTCTTTGAAGATGTGAGAGTCGTCATGGAGGAGACCCGAACCTCCTTGTCTTTCTTATAAGATGAGGATGCAGTTGAGGTCCCTTCCAAAATAAAATGGTCCATTGATATACTGAATCTCATCTCTAACTTCCCTCCAAAATCTGACTCTACGGTTTGCCGATGCCAGAGCGTATGCAAAAATGAAAATAAGAATATTCGTCCCTTTGCTAACCTTTTCCCTAATGAAACTCTTGTTGGATCGGGGAGGGGAGATTCTTCACAAAAAAAGTCTCAAGGACTTAGAGTTTGACCAAAGTTGCGGGAAAAAGAAGCTAGAGTGTAGAACAAGAATTTCACTGAAGATGAGAACCTTAGATCCTAGTGATCCAGGATAAAACTCATCACTAACTTTTTTTATTTCTTTAAGATTGCTTAGAAAGTATTTCTTACAACGGATAGATTTTTCTCACCTAGAACTTGAATGCTATTTTCCTCGAAGACCGCCTAAACACTTCTAATCTCACTTACAAAGAATAAACTTTCAACATTGTAATTCAGAAACCCTTTTCTAATTACAAGTTCTCCTATTTATAGAAGAGTTAACAAGCTATCTTTCTATACAACACATATACAAAACATTCTTAACTTTACTGAATTATTGAGCATGCCTACATGCACACCTCTAAATTCCCCTTTTTAAAATCATAGAAAAGGCAGTCATAATACAAAATTTAGGGAACTATAAGAACTTCTAGTATACTAACTCTCAATGAACATGCATAAATATCAGTAAGATCAAGTCAAGCACAAAAATCAAGTTAGCAATCAAACACAATAGTTGAGAACTAGATAAGCATGCTTTATATTCAGAAACTTTTCATAACATATATAGAGATAGGCAAAAGGCTGGCTTAGACCAAAAGATAAGCAAAAACAAATAAAAACTAGTAATACTAAGACTTCTTAGCTAAAAGAAGTTCATTGAACTTTCGCTCAACTTCTAGAGCTTCAGCTGAGAATTTGACCATCTGGGTTAGCTAGTATACAATCAGGTCTAGCTTATCCGCATTCTTTGCATCACCTGCGTCGACTTCTTTCTCTATACGAGGTAATGCTACAATGACTGAACTAGACCTATCACTGGAGCTACCTTTTTTCTTCTTCTTTGGCTTTACTTCAATTGTGTCTTCTTCTTCTTCTTCTTCTTCTTCTTCTTCTTCTTCTTCTTCTTCTTCTTCTTCTTCTTCTTCTTCTTCTTCTAGGTCTCGCGAAACATCATGAGATAGAACTTCATCGAAGATCTTCTCATTCTCAAGTGAATAGACACGATGTTGAATCATCAATTTCTTGACGATATGAGGGAAGGGAAAATCTGCGTCTGTGTTCGCCTTTGAGGTGTACATATGCTTGTTCATAATTTGATGGGTGTCGATGAGCTCTTTCTTCATACACTTATGCATGAGAACACCGTCTGCTATGGTGAAAATGTCTTTGCGATCTTTCCTTGTCATAATATTTTTTATTATGAAGTAGTGAACGCCGCGAAGAGGAAATGAGAGTAAGGGTATCTTGAGTTCCTTTCTCTTGTCAA